>NC_090248.1:34571238-34573738 GCF_037325665.1 Littorina saxatilis
AAACATAATGGTTTGCATCTGGTTTTAGTGGCGATGTGTGTGTGTGTGTGTGTGTGTGTGTGTGTGTGTGTGTGTGTGTGTGTGTCTGTCTGTCTGTCTGTCTGCTTGTCTGTCTGTCTGTCTGTCTGTATGTGTGTGTGTGTGTGTTGTTGTTGCCCTGTTTAGTTTTTGTGATGAATTAATTTTCAAAAAGCCACTGGCAGCAGTTAAAAACAAGTCGCGTAAGGCGAAAATACAACATTTAGTCAAGCTGTCGAACTCACAGAATGAAACTGAACGCAATGCAATTTTTCAGCAAGACGGTATACTCGTAGCATCGTCAGTCCACCGCTCATGGTAAAGGCAGTGAAATTGCGCAAGACCGTATACTCGTAGCATCGTCAGTCCACCGCTCATGGCAAAGGCAGTGAAATTGACAAGAAGAGCAGAGTAGTAGTTGCGCTGAGAAGGATAGCACGCTTTTCTGTACCTCTCTTCGTTTTAACTTTCTGAGCGTGTTTTTAATCCAAACATATCATATCTATATGTTTTTGGAATCAGGAACCGACAAGGCATAAGATGAAATAGTTTTTGAAACGATTTCGGAAATGTAATTTTAAATCATAATTTTTATATTTTTAATTTTCAGAGGTTGTTTTTAATCCAAATATAACATATTTATATGTTTTTGGAATCAGAAAATGATGAAAAATAAGATAAACGTAAATTTGGATCGTTTTATAAATTATTTTTTTATTTACAGTTTTCAGATTTTTAATGACCAAAGTCATAAATTAATTTTAACAAATGGTTGTGTCATCAACGAATAAATTACTTTTTAAGCCACCAAACTGAAATGCAATACCGAAGTCCGGCCTTCGTCGAAGATTGCTTGGCCAAAATTTCAATCAATTTGATTGAAAAATGAGGGTGTGACAGTGCCGCCTCAACTTTTACAAAAAGCCGGATATGACGTCATCAAAGACATTTATCGAAAAAAAGAAAAAAAACGTCCGGGGATATCATTCCCAGGAACTCTCATGTCAAATTTCATAAAGATCGGTCCAGTAGTTTAGTCTGAATCGCTTTACACACACACACATATACGCACACGCACGCACACACACACACGCACACACACACACACAAATACACAAATACACACACACACACACACACACACCCACACACACACACACACACACACACACACACACACACACACACACACACATACACCACGACCCTCGTCTCGATTCCCCCTCTATGTTAAAACATTTAGTCAAAAACATATAAATATGTTATAATTGGATTAAAAACAAGCTCTGAAAATTAAATATATAAATATTATTATCAAAATTAAATTGTCCAAATCAATTTAAAAACACTTTCATCTTATTCCTTGTCGGTTCCTGATTCCAAAAACATATAGATATGATATGTTTGGATTAAAAACACGCTCAGAAAGTTAAAACGAAGAGAGGTACAGAAAAGCGTGCTATCCTTCTTAGCGCAACTACTACCCCGCTCTTCTTGTCAATTTCACTGCCTTTGCCATGAGCGGTGGCCTGACGATGCTACGAGTAAAATGGCATTGCGTTCAGTTTCATTCTGTGAGTTCGACAGCTACTTGACTAAATATTGTATTTTCGCCTTACGCGACTTGTTGGTATTTGTTTCAGCAGAAAGATGGTCTTGTTCTATGTAATAGCCAGACCAAAGATGGTGAGTCGAATTTAAAAACAAGTCGCGTAAGGCGAAAATACAACATTTAGTCAAGTAGCTGTCGAACTCACAGAATGAAACTGAACGCAATGCAACGCAGCAAGACCGTATACTCGTAGCATCGTCAGTCCACCGCTCATGGCAAAGGCAGTGAAATTGACAAGAAGAGCGGGGTAGTAGTTGCGCTGAGAAGGATAGCACGCTTTTCTCTACCTCTCTTCGTTTTAACTTTCTGAGCGTGTTTTTAATCCAAACATATCATATCTATATGTTTTTGGAATCAGGAACCAACAAGGAATAAGATGAAATAGTTTTGGAAACGATTTCGGAAATTTAATTTTGATAATAATTTTTATATATTTAATTTTCATAGCTTGTTTTTAATCCAAATATAACATATTTATATGTTTTTGGAATCAGAAATTGATGGAGAATAAGATGAACGTAAATTTGGATCGGTTTATAATAAAAACAATTTTTTTACAATTTTCAGATTTTTAATGACCAAAGTCATTAATTAATTTTTAAGCCACCAAGCTGAAATGCAATACCGAAGTCCGGGCTTTGTCGGAGATTACTTGACCAAAATTTCAACCAATTTGGTTGAAAAATGAGAGCGTGACAGTGCCGCCTCAACTTTCACGAAAAGCCGGATATGACGTCATCAAAGACATTTATCAAAAAAATGAAAAAAACATCTGAGGATATCATACCCAGGAACTCTCATGTCAAATTTCATAAAGATCGGTCCAGTAGTTTAGTCTGAATCGCTCTACACACACACACACAGACAGAC
>NC_090248.1:34583738-34649665 GCF_037325665.1 Littorina saxatilis
TCTGTCTGATTGTCTGTCTGTCTGTCTGTCTGTCTGTCTGTCTGTCTGTCTGTCTGTTTCTCTCTCTCTCACTCTCTCTCATTTGTTAAATAAAGTTCAATTCAATTCAATTCAATTCTCTCTCTCTTTCTCTCTCTTTCTCTCGCTCTCTTTCTCTCTCTCTCTTTCTTTCTCTCTCTCTCTTTCTCTCTCTCTCTTTCTCTCTCTCTTTCTCTCTCTCTCTCTCTCTCTCTCTCTCTCTCTCTCTCTCTCTCTCTCTCTCTCTCTCTTTCGTTAAATTAAAATGTGAGAGCTTGCGCAGTGTCGTATTGCATCGAGGTATGAAAGGCGACATGAGCTATCGTGAGCGCTTCTAAGAACTCAGTCAAATACGCAAAAGGACAAAAATAGGATGGACGATATTTAAGCCAAGCTTCTCTTGTTTCTTTTTCCAACATCTTGAGATATGAGCGAGTGCGGAGTTAGTGTTGAGGCATAAAGACGTATACTCAATAATTGCTCTTGTTGCTACTTTTTTGTCCCGTTCTTACTTTGTCCCTTCCGTCCTTCCTTCCTTCCGTCCTTCCTTTGTGCCTTCGTTCGTTCTTTCGTTCGTTCCTTCGTTCGTGCGTTCGCTCCTTCGTTCGTTCTGTACCTAACCACTACAATAGTAGTAGTAAGGGTAATCATGCAGGAGTAAATAATGATCGACCGGCGGTCCTGTGTTAAGACTGCTAAGAATTCTGCTCGGTTCAGAAAAAGGTATATTTCGGCCGAGTTGTCAACTATTTCTTTGGGTTTCAGTTAGATCTTTTAGTGTCAGGCCGACATACATGTATTTACTATAAATGTTTTAATATTGCTTCACGCGACTTCTTTTCTCTTCTGATCTTTGTTTAAATTTTTTGTTCGAAATGTTTAGAGCTTTCTGTCTAACCTTCTTTTTCTTTTCGTTCTCCTATTCTTTCTCTCATTCTCCCGTTTTTTTCATCTCTCTTTCTTTCTGATCTTGTTGGGAAGTCTGGGCTGCCGGAGCGTGAAATTGTGACACGCTGAGAGTGTAGGGTCGTGAAGAGGTGGCATAATCCTGAGCAGCACTTGTTTCTGACACCGGGGCTGGGCTTTTTATTCTGTCTTTCTTACTTTTATTCTGTCTTTTTATTTCTGTCTTTCTTACTTTCTTTCGTTTCAGTCTGCAGATTTGATAGCTTGAGGAGTCTGAAAATATGAAACACAGAGACTGTCGAAGGAGGACGAGGCCACGAGAGCTCTTTCTTCTGCTTTCTTTGTTTCACTTTTTGTCTCTCCTTCTTCTGCTTTCTTTGTTTCACTTTTTGTCTCTCCTTCTTTTTCTGTCTTTGTTTCACTTTTTGTCCATCCTCCTTCTGCTTTCTTTGTTTCACTTTTTGTCCATCCTACTTTTTCTGTCTTTGTTTCACTTTTTGTCTCTCCTTCTTCTGCTTTCTTTGTTTCACTTTTTGTCTCTCCTTCTTCTGCTTTCTTTGTTTCACTTTTTGTCCATCCTTCTTTTTCTGTCTTTGTTTCACTTTTTGTCTCTCCTTCTTCTGCTTTCTTTGTTTCACTTTTTGTCTCTCCTTCTTCTGCTTTCTTTGTTTCACTTTTTGTCTCTCCTTCTTCTGCTTTCTTTGTTTCACTTTTTGTCTCTCCTTCTTCTGCTTTCTTTGTTTCACTTTTTGTCTCTCCTTCTTCTGCTTTCTTTGTTTCACTTTTTGTCTATCCTTCTTCTGCTTTCTTTGTTTCACTTTTTGTCTCTCCTTCTTTTTCTGTCTTTGTTTCACTTTTTGTCTCTTCTTCTTCTGCTTTCTTTGTTTCACTTTTTGTCTATCCTTCTTCTGCTTTCTTTGTTTCACTTTTTGTCTATCCTTCTTCTGCTTTCTTTGTTTCACCTTTTGTCCATCCTTCTTTTTCTGTCTTTGTTTCACTTTTTGTCCATCCTTCTTCTGCTTTCTTTGTTTCACTTTTTGTCTCTCCTTCTTCTGCTTTCTTTGTTACACTTTTTGTCTCTCCTTCTTCTGCTTTCTTTGTTTCACTTTTTGTCTCTCCTTCTGCTTTCTTTGTTTCACTTTTTGTCCATCCTCCTTCTGCTTTCTTTGTTTCACTTTTTGTCTCTCCTTCTTCTGCTTTCTTTGTTTCACTTTTTGTCTCTCCTTCTTCTGCTTTCTTTGTTTCACTTTTTGTCTCTCCTTCTTCTGCTTTCTTTGTTTCACTTTTTGTCCATCCTTCTTTTTCTGTCTTTGTTTCACTTTTTGTCCATCCTTCTTCTGCTTTCTTTGTTTCACTTTTTGTCTATCCTTCTTTTTCTGTCTTTGTATCACTTTTTGTCTCTCCTTCTTCTGCTTTCTTTGTTTCACTTTTTGTCCATCCTTCTTCTGCTTTCTTTGTTTCACTTTTTGTCCATCCTTCTTTTTCTGTCTTTGTATCACTTTTTGTCTCTCCTCCTTCTGCTTTCTTTGTTTCACTTTTTGTCCATCCTTCTTTTTCTGTCTTTGTATCACTTTTTGTCCATCCTTCTTTTTCTGTCTTTGTTTCACTTTTTGTCCATCCTTCTTTTTCTGTCTTTGTTTTACTTTTTGTCTCTCCTTCTTTTTACATTTAGTCAAGTTTTGACTAAATGTTTTAACATAGAGGGGGAATCGAAACGAGGGTCGTGGTGTATGTGCGTGTGTCTGTGTGTGTGTGTCTGTGTGTCTGTGTGTGTGTGTGTGTGTGTGTAGAGCGATTCAGACTAAACTACTGGACCGATCTTTATGAAATTTGACATGAGAGTTCCTGGGTATGAAATCCCCGAACGATTTTTTCATTTTTTTGATAAATGTCTTTGATGACGTCATATCCGGCTTTTCGTGAAACTTGAGGCGGCACTATCACGCCCTCATTTTTCAACCAAATTGGTTGAAATTTTAGTCAAGTAATCTTCGACCAAGCCCGGGGTTCGGTATTGCATTTCAGCTTGGTGGCTTAAAAATTAATTGATGACTTTGGTCATTAAAAATCTGAAAATTGTAAAAAAAAATAAAAATTTATAAAACGATCCAAATTTACGTTTATCTTATTCTCCATCATTTGCTGATTCCAAAAACATATAAATATGTTATATTTGGATTAAAAACAAGCTCTAAAAATTAAATATATAAAAATTATTATCAAATTTTTTTTTTCGAAATCAATTTAAAAACACTTTCATCTTATTCCTTGTCGGTTCCTGATTCCAAAAATATATAGATATGATATGTTTGGATTAAAAACACGCTCAGAAAGTTAAAACGAAGAGAGGTACAGAAAAGCGTGCTATCCTTCTTAGCGCAACGAATACCCCGCTCTTCTTGTCAATTCCACGGGCACTGCCTTTGCCACGGGCGGTGGAGTGACGATGCTACGAGTATACGGTCTTGCTGCGTTGCGTTGCGTTCAGTTTCATTCTGTGAGTTCGACAGCTACTTGACTAAATATTGTATTTTCGCCTTACGCGACTTGTTTATATTTAGTCAAGTTTTGACTAAATATTTTAACATCGAGGGGGAATCGAAACGAGGGTCGTGGTGTATGTGCGTGTGTGTGTCTGTGTGTCTGTGTGTGTGTGTGTGTGTGTGTAGAGCGATTCAGACTAAACTACTGGACCCATCTTTATGAAATTTGACATGAGAGTTCCTGGGTATGAAATCCCCGAACGTTTTTTTCATTTTTTCGATAAATGTCTTTGATGACGTCATATCCGGCTTTTCGTGAAAGTTGAGGCGGCACTGTCACGCCCTCATTTTTCAACCAAATTGGTTGAAATTTTGGTCAAGTAATCTCCGACGAAGCCCGGACTTCGGTATTGCATTTCAGCTTGGTGGCTTAAAAATTAATTAATGACTTTGGTCATTAAAAATCTGAAAATTGTAAAAATAAAAAAAAAATTATAAAACGATCCAAATTTACGTTTATCTTATTCTCCATCATTTGCTGATTCCAAAAACATATAAATATGTTATATTCGGATTAAAAACAAGCTCTGAAAATTAAATATATATAAAAATTATTATCAAAATTAAATTGTCGAAATCAATTTAAAAACACTTTCATCTTATTCCTTGTCGGTTCCTGATTCCAAAAACATATAGATATGATATGTTTGGATTAAAAACACGCTCAGAAAGTTAAAACAAAGAGAGGTACAGAAAAGCGTGCTATCCTTCTTAGCGCAACTACTACCCCGCTCTTCTTGTCAATTTCACTGCCTTTGCCATGAGCGGTGGACTGACGATGCTACGAGTATACGGTCTTGCTGAAAAATGGCATTGCGTTCAGTTTCATTCTGTGAGTTCGACAGCTACTTGACTAAATATTGTATTTTCGCCTTACGCGACTTGTTTACATTTGGTCAAGTTTTGACTAAATGTTTTAACATAGAGGGATAACCGCGACGAGGGTCGTGGTGTATGTGTGTGTATGTGTGTGTGTGTGTGTGTGTGTGTGTCTGTCTGTGTGTGTGTGTGTGTGTGTGTAGAGCGATTCAGACTAAACTACTGGACCAATCTATACATATAAATAAAAGAGAGTGTCTGTCTGTGTGTGTGTGTGTGTGTGTGTCTGTCTGTCTGTGATCGCCAAAGCTCCGAGAAGGGAGGGGGCAGGAAGACGATGTCGTGCATGTGCACTCCCTAGGTGCCGCAGATGTGCACCTGGGTTTTAGTTTCTTGATTCATTGTTTCCTTTCTCAGATTATGGACCTCCCATTTATTGAATACAGCCTATATGGTGCAAGACCAGTTCAGTGCCTACTGTTCACCTGTAGCAAGCACATCATGCCAGTGATATTAGAGACTCGCTATTGCTCCTATGAGGGGAAGAAATGAAGAATGAAAAATTAACTGGACAGTTCCGGAAATTTCTAGACGGTAAGGGAGATAACTCTTTTTTTGTATCCAAACAAAGGAGGTAAAGCTAATGATAATGGGATAGCGAGCGTCTTAAATTGCTACAGGGCTCCGCTTACTCCCGGGCGAAGCCGGGCTTAACTGCTAGTCTTTATGTAATTGTACATGAGAGTTCCTGGGAATGATATCTCCGGACGTTTCTTTCTTTTTTTCGATAAATGTCTTTGATGACGTCATATCCGGCTTTTTGTAAAAGTTGAGGCGGCACTGTCACACCCTCATTTTTCCATCAAATTGATTGAAATTTTGGCCAAGCAATCTTCGACGAAGGCCGGACTTCGGTATTGCATTTCAGCTTGGTGGCTTAAAAATTAATTAATGACTTTGGTCATTAAAAATCTGAAAATTGTAAAAAAAAAATAATTTATAAAACGATCCAAATTTACGTTCATCTTATTCTTCATCATTTTCTGATTCCAAAAACATGACTTGACTTACTTATTCCTGTAGACTCCCTGTGGAGCATAGGGCCGCAGTTGCGGTTTCTGTAGCAAGTTGGTTTTTTGGCGGGGTGGAGTTGCTAACCCCACGCCCAACCCTCCTCCTTTATCCGGGCTTGGGACCGGCTGAAAGACCTTTAGGGTGCATCCAGGCGGAGTTTCCAAAAACATATAAATATGTTATATTTGGATTAAAAACAAGCTCTAAAAATTAAAAATATAAAAATTATGATCAAAATTAAATTTCCGAAATCGTTTTAAAAACTATTTCATCTTATTTCTTGTCGGTTCCTGATTCCAAAAACATATAGATATGATATGTTTGGATTAAAAACACGCTCAGAAAGTTAAAACGAAGAGAGGTACATTAAAGCGTGCTATGAAGCACAGCGCAACCGCTACCGCGCCAAACAGGCTCGTCACTTTCACTGCCTTTTGCACTAGCGGCGGACTACGTTCAGTTTCATTCTGTGCCTCGGAGTTCCACAGCTTGACTAAATGTAGTAATTTCGCCTTACGCGACTTGTTCTGTCTTTGTTTCACATTTTGTTCATCCTCCTTCTGCTTTCTTTGTTTCACTTTTTGTCCATCCTTCTGTTTCTGTCTTTGTTTCACTTTTTGTCCATCCTTCTTCTGCTTTCTTTGTTTCACTTTTTGTCTCTCCTTCTTCTGCTTTCTTTGTTTCACTTTTTGTCTATCCTTCTTTTTCTGTCTTTGTTTCACTTTTTGTCTCTCCTTCTTCCGCTTTCTTTGTTTCACTTTTTGTCTCTCCTTTTTGTCTTTCGGATGAGACGAAAAACCGAGGTCCCTTCGTGTACACTACATTGGGGTGTGCACGTTAAAGATCCCACGATATTGACAAAAGGGTCTTTCCTGGCAAAATTGTATAGGCATAGATAAAAATGTCCACCAAAATACCCGTGTGACTTGGAATAATAGGCCGTGAAAAGTAGGATATGCGCCGAAATGGCTGCGATCTGCTGGCCGATGTGAATGCGTGATGTATTGTGTAAAAAAATTCCATCTCACACGGCAAAAATAAATCCCTGCGCCTTGAATATGTGCGCGATATAAATTGCATAAAATAAACTAAAAAAAATAAAATAAAAAAATCCCTGCGCTTAGAACTGTACCCACGGAATACGCGCGATATAAGCCTCATATTGATTGATTGATTGATTGATTTTTGTCCATCCTTCTTCTGCTTTCTTTGTTTCACTTTTTGTCCATCCTTCTTCTGCTTTCTTTGTTTCACTTTTTGTCCATCCTTCTTTTGTCAATCGTGGGATCTTTAACGTGCACACTCCTTCTTTTTCTTTTTTGTTTCACTTTGTTTCTATCCCTCTCATTCTTTCTTTGATTTCGTTAATCTCCAGATATGAGACCTTGCGGAGTGTGAAATTGTGACATATTCTGAGTGTCGGGCAAGAAGAGGTGACTTCATCCTTAATCGAGACACTGAGGGTGTCTGTCTCTCTGGCGCTCTGTCTCCATTTTTGCCTCTTTTTTTCTAACGATTTTTTTTATTCATTTACTCTCTCAAGACTTTGTGGAGTGTAAAATTGTGAGACACAGAGAGTGGTGGGCCATGAAGAGGTGACATAATCCATGTTTCTTTGTCTTTGTTTCTGTTTTTCTTTCTTTTTTTCTTTTTCTTTCTTTCTTTCTTTCTTTCTTTCTCCCTTTCTCCCTTTTCCCCCCTTCTTTCTTTCTCTCTTTCTTTCCTCCATCCTTTCTGTCTAACTGTCTTTCTTTCTCTCTTTCTTTCTCCATTTCTTTCTTTCTCTTGGTCAATTTCAAGATCTGAGAGCTGGCAGGGTGTGAAATTGTAAAACAGCGAGAGTATCGTGGCATGAAGGGTGACATAATCAATATCACCACTTGTTGCGGACACCAGACATGGTGCAATGGCCAACATTACGCCTCCCTGCCATTTCACACCTGTCAGCTCGCCGGCATTTCTTTTCTTTATTTGGTGTTTTACGTCGTTTTGAACCACGCAGGTTATATCGCGACGGGGAAAGGGGGAAGATGGGATAGAGCCACATGTCAGTTGTTTCTTGTTCACAAAAGCACTAATCAAAAATTTGCTCCAGGGGCTTTCAACGTAGTACAATATATTACCTTACTGGGAGAATGCAAGTTTCCAGTACAAAGGACTTAACATTTCTTACATACTGCTTGACTAAAATCTTTACAAAAATTGACTATATTCTATACAAGAAACACTTAACAAGGGTAAAAAAGGAGAAACAGAATCCGTTAGTCGCCTCTTACGACATGCTGGGGAGCATCGGGTAAATTCGTTCTCGTCCCAACCAATATGGGACTCCCCCTAACCCGCGGGGGGTTCGCCGGCATTGAGAAAGGAATGTGTGGGGATGCATTGACAGACCTCAGTTCCACACGACGATGAAGTGACGGAAGCGTTCACACGCTGGGTGTGTGTATGAGAGAGAGAGAGAGAGAGAGAGAGAGAGAGAGAGAGAGAGAGAGAGAGAGAGAGAGAGAGAGAGAGAGAGAGAGAGAGAGAGAGAGAGAGAGAGAGAGACGGACAGACAGACAGGGGTCATTCTCAGAAATGGTGGTCCAGTGAGAGTGAGTAGGGGTGACACATTTGAAATCATGAAAAAGTAAATTAAAATTATTTCTACCACGACTTTTTTCATCTGAATCTATTCCTGAGACATTAAAGCATTGTTGTATGTCAATAAAAATGGTTTCTATACGTTGGTGTTGTTTTTGTGTGCTTTTCAATTGCGAAGTTCGGCCGTTTCCGGATCGCCGAAGCGTTACACGACTTTCGTGATCAACAATATGTTCAGTCTCATGGCTAAATGCAAACATGCAAACACCAACAAATTACTGCAATCGACAGTCAGGAGTTCAGTCTTGGACGTAGCAACACATCTTTGCAAAAACTCACGCTGAATTTGAAGTTACGGGCTTCGAACAAAAAAGTATGAATGTCGTAACGCATCGTATCCCGACTCGACGCGCGAACATCGGACAGCAATGTGCTCCATGACTTTGCCACATCACGGCTATTTTTAGCTCTTTGGCGCACAGGAAGTTCGAACAAGAAAATAGTCCTTTGAATCACAGCCAAATATTCACAGAAAACACCAGAATCATATCATTTGCTGAAACTCATGGCGTCGTTTCCCGACCTACGTTACGACTTTCTTTCTTTATTTGGTGTTTAACGTCGTTTTCAACCACGAAGGTTATATCGCGACGAACGTTACGACTGAAGATGGTTTTTTCTTAATTGTCGAGCCTGCAAAGCTTTGTCACAAACTTACACACCGCGGATGGCGACAATGTAGTGTCGGAAGGATATCGAGTGCAAACAGTCTCTCAAAGCGCGAAGTTTAGCGGAACAAAGCAGCCAAGAAGTTTTCGTATCCTCTGATCGTCGATGTTCGACATTCATCAAGTACTTAAAATGGGTAATCTGAACGCAACAGGAACTTTCAACAAATACAGCAAACTCTGACGAATTGTGTTTTGTGTAGTTATTTTGGGTCAGACGGGTTTTGCCGGCAGGAAAGGCCAAACAGTGCAGATTCATGTCTGTCGCACAGGAACCGAAAGTGGTTCAAGCATTTCGTTTCTGTGTTACGACATTCACCTTAGTCAGTTCCAAATGTCATTTTTTTTACCAATATTAGTTGAAGTCCTTACCTTTCATAACTAGAATGTGTTGGGTAGAACACAAAAATACTGCAGAACTGATAAAAAATGCACAAAGGATTGAAGGCTTAGGTAGTTTAAAGTTGGAATTTGGTTTCCATGTTACAACATTCATCACGTAAATACAACACTTTAAAACGTCTCTTATTCAGCAACCAATTACTCTTTTTGTCTAATTTTTGCATTATTATGTATAGCAAACAATAGACTTCATAGTAAAAACAATTATTTTGTATTTCTTGACACTTTATTTTTTACTTTGTATGTAACACTTTGGATCACCATTTCTGAGAATGACCCACTGTAGACAGACAGACAGACAGAGAGAGACAGAAACAGAGAGAGCGAGGGAGAGAGAGAGACAGACAGAGACAGAGATGCAGAGAGCACACTGAGACAGGCAGTCACACACACAGACACACAAACGCACGCGTACGTACGCATTTTAAGCAAACAAATACTTATGGAAAACGTTTATATTTAAAACAAAAGAAAAACAGTATGATCTCTCTCTCTCTCTCTCTCTCTCTCTCTCTCTCTCTCTCTCTCTCTCTCTCTCTCTCTCTCTCTCTCTCTCTCTCTCTCTCTCTCCCTCATCATCAAAGTTAGATGAGATGACAGAATGGTGCACCACTAATGCAATGGTTATTCACCCTGTTAAGACGAAAAGTATGGTGATTACAACTAGACAAAAACACCAATTAAAACCCTTACAACTTCAACTGTCAATTAATTCAACTCAAGTGCAACAAGTTAAAGAGCATAAATTATTAGGGGTTACCGTTGATCAAGAATTGAAATGGCAAACTCACTTGAGTAAAATTTGCAAATTAGTATCTAAAAATTTGTACTTATTGTCTAAATTAAGACATTATGCCGATGTGGAAGCACTCAAGTTGTTTTATTACGCTCACATAATGCCCCATATCAACTTTGCTTCAACACTTTGGGATAACTGCAGTGATGTTCATCTCAAACGACTCAATTCTCTTCATCGCCGTGCTGCAAAACTAATTCTGCATGAGTCAAATAAGCCAACAGATGATAAATTAAAGCTCCTTAATTTCCTTCCCTTGAAAGATCAGTTGACGCTAAACAAGGCTGTCTTTATGTACAAAGTAATTAACAATAATGTTCCTGGATATTTAAAATCACATTTCAGACATGCCACAAAAAGATATGGGTCCCAGAACCTGATTCCCCCCATCCCTCGTCTAGACTTGTATAAGTCAAGTTTAGCCTTCTCAGGAGCGTCTCTATGGAATTCCATACCCCTACCCCTCCGAAATGCCTCTTCTGTGAAAACGTTTAGGCGCCAGTTTCATTCCCGCTTAATGGGTAAATAGAACACTTTTCATGTCTGATATTTTAGTGCTTTTTACATTTAGTCAAGTTATGTTTGTATTTTGATTTGTTCTTTATGTGTATGTATTGATAATGATATACATGCGAATGATTGGGACTATTCCTCCCCACATTTGTTTTCTCCCTTTTGTTATTAGTTGTTTTGGATGTTTATATGCAATGCATTATTGCAACTATGCTGCAATTTCCAAACTATATTGTTTTTCCCATTTTTGAATGTGTATACAAAACCATAACCCTTTTCTTATTCCTATTTACATTATGTACGTCTGTAAGTAACAATAACCTTGTCAATTTTACTATCTACATTATGTGCGTCTGTATTAAGTGTTTGTATAAGGGACAGGTTGTAAGATTAGGCTTTGCCTAAAACCTCTAACCTTTTGTAATGAAGTTCAGCTTCAGTTTCAGTTTCTCTCTCTTTCTCTCTCTCTCTCTCTCTCTCTCTCTCTCTCTCTCTCTCTCTCTCTCTCTCTCTCTCTCTCTCTCTCTCTCCCCTCCTCTCACTCGCAACAAATTGTTGGTATCAAACTATGCAAGAAGAAGACTAGACAAAAACAAAGGAACGAGCGTTTTAGTGAAAAGAGCAAGACAAGGAAACAAGAACAAGAAATAGAACAGCCCCAAAAAACAACGAGAATGCATACACTATTTAAATTTGAGAGCAGAAAAATGTGCTTATTAATCCCAGGAGATTTTCAGACCCCTGGAGGCCACGCTTTCTTGTGACACTCTGCATGACAGATGATGGGAGGAAGAGAGGATGGGGGAGGGGGGGGGGGAGAGGAGGGTCTGACTGGAGGAGAGACTACGTACATCACAATCTAGAGAGCGCCAAATATGGTGCCAGCGTGCGTGTCACACTTTCCCGCTTTGAAAATGCAGGAACGGTCACAGTAATATTTTGCTGTTGAATTATTTTCTGTGTGTCCATGTAGAGATTTTTGTCTCTTGCACTTTAAAATACTAAGCATTTTGCGGAGCTTTACGTGTGTGTGTGTGTGTGTGTGTGTGTGTGTGTGTGTGTGTGTGTGTGTGTGTGTGTGTGTGTGTGTGTGTGTGTGTGTGTGTGAGTGCGCGCGAAAATATCGAGCTGAAATTGGTCTCCCATATGCAGAAGCGAATAATGGTAACTTACGACAGTGATGTGCGACTGTTTCGGGTGACCAGCACTGGGTCAGTGCGGACGCGGTCCACAATATACTTGAAGGTATCGTCTGTCCCGATTAAACCACCACACACATCCGTCCAGATATATGTGCACGAGAAAGTTACCTACCGAGTGGGAGCCAGCCGCGTAGTGGGATTGGTTGGAATTGCATGCAAACCTCAATGTCAACCAATCCGAGCCCGCGGCTGGCTCGCACCTGGTTCAAGGTTGGTAAGTTTCTCGTGCACCTCTGCCATGGAGTTTGCATGGGACAAGAGCACCCATTCAATTGGGCGCATACCAAAGTCACATCAGTTTGGCTGCTTTCTTTGCAAAGTGGTTTTTTTATTTACTGAATCCATTTTGTTTGAAACATCTATGTTAATATTCAAAATTAATTAAGAAAAAACTTCAACTACGCACAGAAAGTTCATTGAAAAAATAGTGGCATGTGCTCAGGTTGAAGGAAGATGTAATCCCATGAGAAAGCTTTGACAGGCTGACATGATGAATTAGACGATTAACCTGAGACAAGGAACTTTTAGATTAATGTCTTTTTACAATGTCTCTGCCGTGCTTTTCAGGTGAATAAGATGCTGGACAACCGTTTATACGCTCAGTCACGAGTAACAGAATGTTTATAGTTTGGATTCTAGTGTTTCATGTGTACGAGAAGTCCAACAGTCCCATGTCGGTTTGGACACATTCCGCGTTAATGTCTATTCCCTGATATAGTACATGCTTTCAGGTGCACAGTCCACATCATTTGTATGTGTGTTTGGTGTGTTTCAGGTGTACGATGCACGTACATTAATGATTATGTTAATGTATGTTTGATGTGTTTCAGGTACACGATGCACATTGTGTTTATGTATGTTTGATGTATTTCAGGTTCACGATGCACATTATGTTAATGTATGTTTGATGTGTTTCAGGTGTACGATGCACATTATGTTTATGTATGTTTGATGTATTTCAGATGTACGATGCACATTATGTTAATGTATGTTTGATGATGTGTTTCAGGTGTACGTTGCACATTATGTGTATGTATGTTTGATATGTTTCAGGTGTGCGATGCACATTATGTTAATGTATGTTTGATGTGTTTCAGGTGTGCGATGCACATTATGTGTATGTATGTTTGATGTGTTTCAGGTGTTTGATGCACATTATGTTAATGCATGCTGGGTGTGTTTCAGGTGTACGAGAAGTCCAACAGCCCCATGTCGGTACGGACTCAGTCTAGTCAGGACGTGGCGAACCTCATCGCTGATGTCCGCAACAAGATGCAGACCATGCTAGAGGAAAAGGAAAAGGCCGTACAGGTAATTAAACTTTGTCTCCGTCTCGGTCTTTCTCCCTCTCGATCTCTATCTGTCTGACCGGTGGCTGCATGTCTGTGAGTCCGTTGGTATGTCTCTGTCGCTGTATTTGTTTTATTTCCCCGTTTTTGACTGATTGTGTGTGAATCTCTCTGTGTCTGACTGCCCCTAGCCCCCCCCCCCCCTCTCCATCTCTCTCAGTCTCTCCCTCTCTTTCTCTCTCGCTTTCTCTCCATCCCTCCCTCCTTCTCTCCCACTCCTCCCCTAGTCCCGTTACTGCAAGACGCCCTTCGCCTCTCGAAACGATCGTCGTTGTCATCAACTCTCTCTCTCTCTCTCTCTCTCTCTCTCTCTCTCTCTCTCTCTCTCTCTCTCTCTCTCTCTCTCTCTCTCTCTATTTCTCTCTCTTTCACATTTCCCTCTCCCCTTGCTGTGTGTCTCTCCCTCGCTGCCCCAATCCCAAGTCCAGAAACGCAGTGTGGAAGCAGTCCAGGTGAGGCTGGTCAGTTCTCATTTCCTTTAGAACTGACTAATATTATTGTCGGTAGCTCCTTGAGGTGTGTTTATGTCACTTTACCCAGTTCGCAAAATAAAGATTCACATCTTGAACTTTTTCGTGATTAACTAAAAAGAAAAGAAATACTAGCGTAATGTGAAAAAAAACTCTCTTTGTTGCAAATACACAGCTCTCTCTCTAGCTACAAAACCGCTGAACGAGGAGAGACAGGTGCCTTGGCTCTCGCTGTGTTTCTCTTTCCCCTGCTAACTGTGGAGAGCGGATTCCGTAATGGGTTTGTGAAAAAAGAAAACAGTGAAGAAGATGGAGAACACAAATGAGAAAAGACAGACGCGCTTGCACGCACGCACGTATGTGTGCACGCACGCTAGCACACACACACATACACACCCACACACACACACACACACACACACACACACACACACACACACACACACACACACACACACACACACACACACACACACGCTCGCACCTCGAGGAAATCGAAGACGAAGAACAAACAAGTCGTGTAAGGCGAAAATACAACATTTATTCAAGCTGTCGAACTCACAGAATGAAACTGAACGCAATGCCATTTTTCAGCAAGACCGTAGCGTCGTCAGTCCACCGCTCGTGGCAAAGGCAGTGAAATTGACAAGAAGAGCGGGGTAGTAGTTGCGCTGAGCGGGATAGCACGCTTTTCTGTACCTCTCTTCGTTTTAACTTTCTGAGCGTGTTTTTAATCCAAACATATCATATCTATATGTTTTTGGAATCAGGAACCGACAAGGAATAAGATGAAAGTGTTTTTAAATTGATTTCAAAAATTCAATTTTGATCATAATTTTTATAGTTTTAATTTTCAGAGCTTGTTTTTAATCCAAATATAACATATTTATATGTTTTTGGAATCAGAAAATGATGAAGAATAAGATGAACGTAAATTTGGATCGTTTTATAGAAAAAATATTTTTTTTACAATTTTCAGATTTTTAATGACCAAAGTCAAGAATTGATTTTTAAGCCACCAAGCTGAAATGCAATACCAAAGTCCGGCCTTCGTCGAAGATTGTTTGGCCAAAGTTTCAATCAATTTGATTGAAAAATGAGGGTGTGACAGTGCCTCAACTTTTACAAAAAGCCGGATATGACGTCATCAAAGACATTTATCGAAAAAAAGAAAACACGTCCGGGGATATCATTCCCAGGAAGTCTCATGTGAAATTTCATAAAGATCGGTCCAGTAGTTTAGTCTGAATCGCTCTACACACACACACACACGCACAGACAGACAGACACACACACACACACATACACCACGACCCTCGTCTCGATTCCCCCTCTACGTTAAAACATTTAGTCAAAACTTGACTAAATGTAAAACAAGTCGCGTAAGGCGAAAATACAACATTTAGTCAAGTAGCTGTCGAACTCACAGAATGAAACTGAACGCAACGCAACGCAGCAAGACCGTATACTCGTAGCATCGTCACTCCACCGCCCGTGGCAAAGGCAGTGCCCGTGGAATTGACAAGAAGAGATTGATTTCGAAAAAAAAAAATTTATAATAATTTTTATATATTTAATTTTCAGAGCTTGTTTTTAATCCGAATATAACATATTTATATGTTTTTGGAATCAGCAAATGATGGAAAATAAGATAAACGTACATTTGGATCGTTTTATAATTTTTTTTTTTTTTTTTACAATTTTCAGATTTTTAATGACCAAAGTCATAAATTAATTTTTAAGCCACCAAGCTGAAATGCAATACCGAAGTCCGGGCTTTGTCGAAGATTACTTGACCAAAATTTCAACCAATTTGGTTGAAAAATGAGGGCGTGACAGTGCCGCCTCAACTTTCACGAAAAGCCGGATATGACGTCATCAAAGACATTTATCAAAAAAATGAAAAATCAAAACTTGACTAAATATAAAAACGTTCGGGGATTTCATACCCAGGAACTCTCATGTCAAATTTCATAAAGATCGGTCCAGTAGTTTAGTCTGAATCGCTCTACACACACACACACACACACAGACACACGCACATACACCACGACCCTCGTTTCGATTCCCCCTCGATGTTAAAATATTTAGTCAAAACTTGACTAAATATAAAAAGAGAACAGTGTCACCAGCGGCGAGGTTTATTCTGTTAGCACGTACATGAATGAAATTAAGAAAGAAGCTTGAGATAGTCGGTTGTGTTTGCTGCTGGCCTGGAGTTTTTATAGAAGTGTCCTACTTGAAAACTGCAGGGTTGAAAACTGTTCAAATCATTTATGATTAATTAATTCAGTATATAATATGGTGCTAGAAGTATTTTTACCGTGACATTCCATATAAAAGACAACTAACATGCGACATATTGCTTTCAGTGTTTATTTTAAGTGCCAGTCTCTACACACAAAATATCATAAAAAGTGTAAGAAACACAAGTAGACGCAGGCTCACACAAGCGCGCGCACGCACGCACGCACACACGCGCACGCGCACACACATTCATACGCACGCACGCACACAAACACACACACAGACACAGACACACACACACACACACACACACACACACACACACACACACACACACACGATGTGGTGAGTTTCTTAAAGAATTTACAGTTTGTTTTACGCGGTAGTAACATGCGACCATAGTTTGACTGTTTATATCCTTATCTGCAACAAAAAGACAAATCGTTGCTTCAGCAATGCTGTGAGCTGCACTGTGCCTTTAACTTAGACGAAACCAATACATGTCGTGACAAATTGTATACGATTTTTGTTTGATCCAAAAACATACAGGCCGTAACAGATTATATCAACTGTTTACTGTTTGTCTTACTTAATAAGAAACACATGCACGCTACGACAAGCTGCATAAAGTATCGTTTCTCTGATTCAACAACATTTGATAATATATTCGGCATTTCTTTCATCCAAAAACACGCCTTCGTTGTCTCACCAAATGAGAAACACGCACGTGGTAACAATTTGCATACGGCATTTCCAATATTTTCTGCCCTCGTCCACACTCATCCCTCCCAAATAACAAGGAAACAAACCATACAAAAGGAGAAGAAAAAGACGGCAAGAAAGAAGCAAATAAGCAAACTGCACTTATTACCAACCATTCTTTCCCGCAAGCAATCAGTATTGACAAAAAGACGTTTTTCAGCACAAAAGCAGACAGCGGAGTATTTGGGTTAACAAGAAAATGCATTGTGATTAAGTGTTTGTGTCTCCGAGCACGCACACTCAAGCTCCTGCAATATCAGACAAACATCACGATGTCTGCGACTTTCCTGTTATCGGTGAACACGTTGCCATGGCGGAGCTGAAACTTTTTTGTTCTTGGAAATGGAGGGGGGAAACCGTCGGCCGTCAATCGAGAGAGAGAGAGAGAGAGAGAGAGAGAGAGAGAGAGAGAGAGAGAGAGAGAGAGAGAGAGAGAGAGAGAGAGAGAGAGAGAGAGAGAAAGAGAAAGAGAGAGAGAGAGATGAACTCACACACTGACAGACACACACACAAACACTGACACACACACACACACACACACACACACACACACACACACACGTACACACACACACAAACAAACACACATACATACACCCACACACACAATCCAATTATACTAAAAGATAGCGCTAAGGAAAGAAAAATGGAAATACGATTCTGCTGAGAGATAGAAAGATGAGAAAAATCGAACATCAGATAATTTCAGAAATAGATTCAACAAATTCCGCATTTGAGTATGATATTTAATAAGAAAATGGTACAAACAAGATGTTTAACTCCATTTAACCAGGATACAATAATAACATGAAAAACAATAGGAACACGAACTCAAGCGAACGCTTATTTTACATAACCTACAAGGATGGGGAACGATCACATCTCTGTGGGAATGACACTTACAAGCATGCTGCTGGGCACAACAGTTCTAATATTTTACTTTAGAACTCTAAGAATCAGAATCAGAATCAAAGCAAACCAAGCAAAGAATAAGACAAAACGAGCACAAAAAAAAGAAAGAGTAAAGAAAGAGGAGGAGGGGGGGGGGAGCTTGATGAGGTCTTGGTGAATCTCACAGTTGCATTATTTCAAAACTGCATGCTACTGGGAAAAAATACAGTGAGCGAGAGAAGAGGGGGGGGGGGTAGAGGGGCGGTGGGGGGGGGGGGGGAGGTGCGACACGAAGATCCGCACTTGAATATCTAATACTATAAGTGACACGACAGTAATCTTGTCACATACGTCGCAAAATTGGCATCGGAGGGAAATTGAAAACAGCAAGCTTTCTTCTTTTTATATTTAGTCAAGTTTTGTTTGTTCTTTCCCTGCTTTCTCTTTCTTAGTTTTGTGTTTATTTCACCCCTGTCGATTTTTTTTCCTCTGGCTTGGCAGGCGCCGACACATCGTCTCCCCTTCTCTTTTTCAGTTTAAATTTAAAAAAAATCTGCAATCAGGTAGCAGAGGACGTTTCTTTTTTGTGTTGCCATCCGTTCTCCGTCCGTCCGTCCTCCATCCGTATGTCCTCGCCCAGCCATTTTCTGCAGTTAATACAATTCTTGGCTTAAATTTGGTTATGACCTGGTTCAATAGCCCCCTCCGTAACAGTAACTAGTAAGACAGCCTGTCGGAAATATTTATTTGGTTTCTTTTCTGTAGAAAGTCACATCTAGGACAAAATCAAGGGAGGTAAAGCTCTCGACTTCCTTTTCGTCTTGAAGCTCGCGTGAAAAGTCGCATTGGCACGGAGAATAATATTTTCCCCCGCAATTTGTTTTTGCGACACCACAGGTAGACTTTTCTACACACTGCGACAGGAGATTTTGCGAAAACTCATCCCACTCGCGGCGTGTGTCTTTGCTTGCGACAATCTGTCGAGCATCTTCCGCAGACAAATGCCTTGTTCCCAGCCCTGAAAATATGGGAGCTGTGTCTAACATATTCGTTGCATGGAAGCATCATCAGGTAGGCCCTACTCTGTGCCAAGAATACACCTTGCTGGGACCAAGTTTACTTACGCTCTTTGGAAAGGCATAAAATGCCCGTTGAAATATTTTGCAATTTCAATGACTTCAGCACCAAGACAGATTCAGTTTTAAGGCTAGTGCATATATATACTAACGTCGTTTTTAATAAAGAAGAGTTAACGATTTTTTTTGTTTTCATCGCTGGCTGTCTGCCGTCCGTTCTTTATCCTTCTCTTCGGTCGCGGCGTCCATAAAATCACTATTGCTAAAACTTTTTGCTGTCAAATTGATCAAGTCAGTAATTATGCAATGTGCTGTGGACAGATCATAGACTTACTCAGCCTTTGATATTGAAAGTCGATGTAACAGGCAGGACTTATACATCTGAGTGTCTTTGTTCACAGCAGAAGTGTGTTTTTGTTTTGTTTAAAAAAAGAAAAGATTTACCTTACACTTTTATAAGTGAAACCTCCTGTCAGCGGGAGAGTATTTTTGAGCGTCGACGTCCGTTCCCCGTCTGTACCCCTGCCGTTGGTACTTTAGTACCACTGACGTTTTTTAACCTAACTTTAATGTGTTCATATATGCATTAAAAAGAAAACGTTCTGCAAGGAATCGAGTTTTCATGTTTATGCTCGATTCCACGGGATGGCAGTAGACCAAAAAAACCTGCAATAATGACACGGGGGACTTTAACGCCCCTCGTCGCCATGTCTAGTTTTTTCTTCCTTTTTTTCCCTTCTGTTTAGCAGCATCTAGGCGGTGCAGCGGGGTTTCCTGCGGAATCTCAATAAGTTTGAGTTCAATCAGGGTGGAGGGTTGCTACGAACAAAAAGTTATAAACACTTTTGCAGGTTTTGAAATAGGGCTCAAAATGTGTGGTAAGTGCCGCCTACGGGTAGGGTGTAGGTTTACTGTCATGTCCCCAGCTCGATTTAATCTTGCATTTCCCGCTTCCATTCCGTTTCTTTGATGTCATAGTACGTAATGCGTTTCTTTTACCAAGATGATTAGTTGAGCTCACACGCACATATAACTTTCTGTCCTTACCACCCCCCTCCCCTTCTTCGTCGTTCTCTCTCTTCCTCCCTTTCGTTTTTGTTCTATCCATCCAATAGGCGAGCTCTGTACATGTCAGCCAATACGCGAGCTTTATGCAAAATAGGCGTGACGTTGTTGAGTCCCCCCTCCCGTAACACACTGTCATCATCATCATCATCATCATCATCATCATCATCATCATCATCATCATCATCATCATCATCATCATCTGTGCTCAACAACAAAATCGACCACCTTGTTTATATCTCTCATCTTGTTTGTATGTCATGTCGTTGTCTCATCCTGGAAGATTCAATCGGTGTCCTGTTTTGCGCCACAGTCGGCCTACCTGCCCTTTGTGAGTGTCTGTGTGGGTGATGCGAATACAGTTTATAACAATAACAATAACAATAACAGCACTTTATTGTCCATTAAAATATTACATAAAAATGGAAATTTTTCTTCGGCACACCCTGAAGTTTAGTCTTCGTTACCTGCGTCTATCGGTGTGACCTATCATGTGTGAGTCTCCCCGCAAATCTTCCTCACCTGTTTTTGTCTCTCGGCCAATCTTCTTGCCCCATCGGTGTGCCTCTCATCCAATCCTTGTGCCCTGTGTTTGCCCCTCAGTAAATCCCACTCGATGAGAAGCAAGCGGAGAAAGGCAAAAAAGCGCGGGAGCGATTTTGGTCACCTGATGCGAGTGGCCGGATCAGGCTAATGGCTGATGGCAGTAACAGGATCTAACTAGCCAGGGTTGGCAGAAACACGACCTCCCGCTTAATCCTCTTTCCTCACAAAGTGGCCAATGTTCTCCGAGACAACAACCCCTAATGGCCCTTTCTCCGCCCACGTCGGACCCGATGGTAGCGAGGGTTTTACTTATTTGACTTAGTCAAGCATATTTATTTGACGAAGGAAAACCAAAGCTGAGAGTACGTTTAAAGATGCATACTTTCGCGTGTAAAACATCATGTAAACCACTACAGATCCGCCTGTGTGCAATGGAGAATCCGTTTTAAGACACCCAAAATTAACACACAACACACACACACACCTTTTTTTTAAGACTTTGCTTTTAAGACCTAGTTTTCTCCGATATTGTAAGTCTTAAGACAGGGGTTCCAATGTATTTGAAGAGGATCTGACCTTCCTCTTAATTCTGTCTCCTCCCAGTCTCACCAGTGTCCTCCGAGAGATCGTCTGATGTCCTATGTCACCGCACACACTTGGCCTATTTCACATGACATCACAGTCTGTTTTGATGCTTTTTTGTCATAAACAAAAGCTTTTCCCTGAAGTACTGCCTGGGGTTCGCTTCGATGTTCTTTCTTACCTCCTAAACCACCCCCCTCCCCCGCCTCCTCCTCCTTTTCTCTACCCCCACTGGGCCCGTCAAACACGACATCGCACATTTTGTCTTCATGCTGCTTGACACAGCCATACGCCCTGCCCTGCAGAACCGGCTGCCTTGGGTTCGTTTCCATATGCTCTTTCTTACCTGCTAACCCGCACGATACCTGCCCCCCCCCCCCCCTTCCCCCTTGTCTCCGCCCGCACTCGGCTAGTTTCACACTACCACACATTTTGACTAAATGTTGCTTGACATAGCCATACGCCCTTAACCTTCCCTGGTGAACTGCCTTGGGTTCGTTTCCATGTTCTTTCTTACCGTTTAGCCTGTCCCATACCTCCCTCTCTTCCTCCTTTTGTCTCCACCCACAGACAACTCACACGACTTCACATTTTTTTCTTAATGCTTCATAACACAGCCGTACGCCCTGCCCTGAAGAACTGCCTTGGGATCGCTTCAATGCTCTTTCTTACCTGCTAACATATCCCTCCAACCCCCCTTTCCCCACAAACACACACACCCCCCACTCATCCTTTATCGCTTGTCTCCACCAACACTGGACCTGTTTTAAACAACATTTTGCCTTGCTGTTGTTGTTTTTGTTTGTTTGTTTTTTGTTTGTGGTGTGCAACGGCCAGAACATCCTCACGAACTGCATTGGGTTCTCTTCAATACTCTTTTCAGTTGTGACGAATCCTGAACTCCCCCTCCGCCCAAGTGCTGCCAAGAGTTCGCCGCCACACTCTCTTCCTTTGCTACACTGTCCTTTTCACTCCCACTTTCATTTTGGGGCGAACGGTAATTTCCAAGGACAAACGTCTTAACGAATCTTTTAGATAACCGGCACGGTTGGCCTAGTGGTAAGGCGTCCGCCCCGTGATCGGGAGGTCGTGGGTTCGCACCCCGGCCGGGTCATACCTAAGACTTTAAAATTGGCAATCCAGTGGCTCCGCCTGGCGTCTGGCATTATGGGGTTAGTGCTAGGACTGGTTGGTCCGGTGTCAGAATAATGTGACTGGGTGAGACATGAAGCCTGTGCTGCGACTTCTGTCTTGTGTGTGGCGCACTTTATATGTCAAAGCAGCACCGCCCTGATATGGCCCTTCGTGGTCGGCTGGGCGTTAAGCAAACAAACAAACAAACAAATCTTTTAGATGGAAAGTAAAGGTTCAAACAGTCTGAGCACTTTGTGTTAAAAAGCATATTCGCTTGCCTTGTGCTGTATCCCGGTCGATCTGCATGTCTTTTTGTGTCATGTTTCCATAACATAGGACATCAGGCGATCTCTCGGAGGACACTGGCGAAACTGGGAGGAGAGAGGATTTAGGAGGAAGCTGAAGGCCACGTACATCCCCTTACAATACAGTAGAATGTCTTTTTGTGGCATGTTTCTGTCTTACAGCAGATCTTCGTGATAGCCAAAGTTGTCCGTGTTCTTTCGAGAGATCGCCTGATGGCCTCTTCACCTTGCCCACAGTGGACCTGTTTCACATGACCTCACATCTTGTCTTGATGTCTCCAACCATGACCAGCTGACGCCTCATCATGGCATGGCGAGAGTTAGCTTTAACGCAACACTATCTTTTGTCACTTCATTTGGCTTAAAATTGTATTCAGCTATAATTATATAATATGATAAACAAAGGGGCGTAAGCGCTTGAAATGTGTGCAACAAGAGTAGGTGAGAGTTGTGGGGAACCAATCCCTTGGCACCTGAGAGAATAACGAGTTTTTCAACGAACAAGCCCCATTTCATCCACGATTTTTCTCACTTAGCTATGGATATTCTTTTTGACACGATAGACATGGTTTGTTTTTACAAATCGCCAAATGCTGCCAATTCAGAAATTACGCGGCGAAGGAGTAATGCCGAGGAAACTGTTACATTTCCCTTTTTTTTTTAAATATCACCCTTAAGTGTTTCTATGTCTTGGGAAAGTTTGATAAATTGATAGATTACTGTTTTTCAGGTTGGGAAAGTTTGGAACATTTAAGAAAAGTAGGAGAAAAGTTGGATGTGTCCATTAGTTCGTTGAGGGAGGAAAGAGACGCCGAATGATTAAGAACAGATTGGTGAAAGTGTGTGAATTCTGAGGGGGGAAAGCCTCATGGACCATGCCCTTTCACTGCGTTGTAAATGGTTAGCAGAGTAAACGTCACGACAGGTCGTGTAAATTCAGAGTAAAGAGGACAGTGCATGTCTCTGCATAGTTAGTCAGATACGTTCTGTTGAGGTCTGCTATTTCAGCGAAGATCTTCCAGAGCCTGAAAGATCTTTGATTTCTGTGCTACTCTTACGGCTGCTCTGTGTGACAGTTTCTTGGAAAGCTCGACTTGATTTTAAAACATTCTTTGTGAGCGCATATATTACGTCTTGGCCAGGGAGTTTCACTTGAACCTTGAAACCTGAAAGTTTGTTGGTCATTTTTAGTTTGGTGTGAAAACAACAGGCTGAATGTTTGGGCAAAGGTTGAGAAAAGTTCGGGGATTCTGAATACACGCCATGGGAACCGTGCCCTCTTCATTTTGTGGTAAAGTGTCTTTACGGTATAGATTGAGAGTAAAGAGTTCTGTGCATGCCTATGCATCGTTACAGGGCGTAGACGTTTCTTGGGTCCTTTGGCTGTCAAGGTCTACGTTTGCGTAGCTCGTTAATTAATTAAACCGATAATTCCTCTCTTGTATTCTGCGTTTCTTCTTCTTCTCGCTCCTTCTCTTCTTCGTTTTCTTCATCGTTCGAGTGTTGTGTCTACTTGGAAGACTTGCGCCGATGTGATGAACCGAAATGTTTCGATCTCTGCGGGGGGGGGGGGGGGGGGGGGGACATTTCTAGGAACGTCTGTCCTTCTGTCCTCCTTCCTTAACAACCTACTTCAGTCTTCCCTAATTCTGTTACTGTGCTTACTCTGGAGGTTTCTTAGAGCTTGTATAATTAACACACACACACACGCACACACACACTCACACACACACACACTCACACTCACACACACACACACACACACACACACACACACACACACACACACACACACACACACACACACACACACACACACACACCACCACCACCACCTCGAACAACAACAACAACAACAACACGTTTAAATTTAGGTTTAGCTGATTCTTGTTTTTTTATTGATAATCTTTGACAAAAGAGGAATAAAACTTAGACAAATTTCCTTTGGTTCGGTTAGCTTGAACGTATAATTATGCGGATGCGCCATGGTTAAACCTATACTTCGTCTCATCCTCTCCTTCTTCCCCTTTCATCAACCCCATCGTCTACATCATTATATGTTACTGCTCTTTTTGTCTATAAAAGAGGATTAAAACTTAGAAAAGCCTATTTTGGTTAATACTTCCTGAGGCTTCGATCTCTATTAGTCCTTCTCCTTGTTCAGTGGACCTACAGCTGCGTCAGTCTGTGTCACCAGTGCTAAGAGTTTTTACCATATTTCCTGAGGTGTGGGCGAGGCCCACGTTTTGATGCTTAGCCTCTCCTTGTACTTTTAAACGATCCGTGCGTCTCTCAGTATTAGCAACAAGGAACATAAAACAGACAGCGGTAAGAGTGCACGCTGCATATTTGAATAGGAAGACAATGAAGAAGAAGAATGATGTATAGCCCTGGCCGGAACACCTCATGCAAATGTTGTCCTCCAAGCATGCAAATGTTGTTGTTGTTCTTCTTCAGCGTTCCAGAATTGTCTGGTTACGTGTGAGCTCGTTTGCACGTTTGGGTTTCCCACACTATACTCTGAGAGCATAGTCAGCTCACTCCGCTTTCGTTGAGTAGGCATGCTGGGTATTTTCGTGTTTCCAGAACCCACCGAACTCCGACATGGATTACAGGATCTTTTTCGTGCGCACTAGGTCTTGTGCTTGCGTGTACACACGAATGGGGTTAAGTCACTAGCAGGTCTGCACATAACTTGACCTGGGAGATCGGAAAAATCTCCACTCTTAACCCACCTGGCGGCAGCGACCGGGATTCGAACTCACGACCTCCCGATTAGGAGGCCGACGTCTTACCACCCCGCCACTGCGCCCGCCAAATGTTGTCCTAAAACGTTCTTGTATATTCCCAGGTTGCTCAATTCTGAATTAAAAGTGCACAGTGTTAAAGGTACCTTGCTTCCTTCATCTTGTAAGTCACAATGGATCTATCCAGGATTCCACATGTTGCAAGACCACTCTTTTCACTGAGACTTTGGCCTTTTTGTGGGTAGAGTGGCCTTTTTTTGGCTGAATAAACGTTATGACAGACACTCATGTCAATCATCAAAATCATATGTGACCGGCCTCCACCACGAAATGAGTCGCATGTCACCTCGCGCGGTTCTGCGCTAGGTTTAATATAAGTCCGGGGAGTGTCTGGTAACAGTGTGTGGGTCACCTTAGTCACAGGCTTATAACTCAAACAGTTTTCGCTCTTTCCTAAAACGGTTTTCACCACTGGAAAGAGCATACAAAACTCTTTATGAAAATGTAAAAATATGAAAATCATGCAAAGGTGACATGCGACTCATTCCGTGGTGGAGGGTCACAATTCAGCAACAGATTCCATGGAGGCGTTCAAATGAACGGATGCTCTTAACCATGTAAAAGCCCGAGTATGTCTTTGGCGGTGAAGGTGATCGTTTATATTGGAAGCTTTTGTGGTAGAGTTCACATTATATTGTAGTGCTTGCTCATCTGTAGAAGATATATGGAATAGAGGTATTAAGGGACATGAAAGAAACATTTTCCTTTGATTATAGCTCATCAATGCACGTAGAGACTTTAAAGGCCACCTTCGACTGGTAATGCGGGCCCTCTAGCATATTACCACATACATGTCCCTAATAGGTAAGCTTCCCGTGAGGACGTTCAGCCCCCCCCCCCCCCCCCCCCCACCATCCATCTAGTATTCTATGCGGGCTCTAGAGATGTAACTCTGTTTTCTCGCGTCTGGACTATATCCGGTGTCTCTGACGACGCCTAAAGTACATCTGAGGCCTCCCACTGTGACAAGTTCTGCTGCCGTGGGAACCAAATGTATGGCCTTGAACATGTTTCATTCTATTGCAGCTGAGCACTTTGGTTTAAACAAAACTTTATTCAATTTTTATCATGACAAAAACAATGCATGATTTTTAGGATAACCAACTCAAGTATATAATGCTTCTTTTAAGTAATCCTGGTATGTACATAACAAAGGTTAACATGATGGCGGACTAAATACATTTACTCATTTCAGACAACGATAACAAACAGAAACACCTGATACGCAAACAATCAGAAAAGGGAGGGGGTGGTAGTACAGAAGGTGGGGAAAAAAACAAGAAACAAAAAGACGAGAGAAGAGAAATAAGCATAAGGTAAAGAAGAGGATGAAGAAGACTTGGAGCGCCAGATATTAGCTAAGCACTTAAGGGCACACTCCTTCATGTGCAAACAGTTGGACTCGCCGTCTGAGATCTGGCTAGGCGTTTACATGGGATAAGACCATCCCTCCGCTTGGTCTTCTTCTGAAAGTGAACAGCCTTGGTCCTCGGTGTGCGCACTGAGAAGTTTGTTTTCAATGAATTAACTTCGTACAGCCATCAGTGGCTTTTCAAGAAATATAAATTCCTAAAACAAAAATCCAACTCACCACAACAAATAGTCAGGGTGTTGATTTTTGGTATATGACCAAGTGGAGGGATGGTCTCATCTAATGTAAATAGGCCAGACCAGATCTGAGATGGTGAGCCCAACTGTTTTCACGAAAAAGGAGCGTGCCTTTCCATCTTGTCCATGGAAGTCCTTTGCAGCTATTCCATCCTTGATCCTGACGTCGGCTTTCATGAAACGATGGTCTTTGAGGCCAACACATGTGCAAGGCGAACTGTTTTACGTGAAGGGGTGCAAAAGCCTGGTCAGATCTGAGATGGTGAGCTGAAAGAAGTGTGCCTTTACATCTTGTCCATGGAAGCTCCTTGCAGCTATTTTGTCCTTGGTCCTAAAGTCGGCTTTCATGAAACGATTGTCTTTGATGCGAATACGTGCAATGCAAAAGGCCTGGAATGCATAGGATGCAAAGTATGTCCCTTGATGATCGCTCCATCCTTTCCCCAACGTAAAGCGCCCCCTTACTCTCGCTTTGTCTGTCTGTCTGGCTGTATATCTGTCTATCTCTCTCTCTCTCTCTCTCTCTCTCTCTCTCTCTCTCTCTCTCGCTCGTTGGCTCTATGTGTGTCTCTGTCTGTCTGTCTGTTTCTCTCTCTCTCTCTCTCTCTCTCTCTCTCTCTCTCTCTCTCTCTCTCTCTCTCTCTCCGTCTCTCTGTGTGTCTCTGTCTCTCACTCTCTCTGTGTCTCTCTCTGTCTGTATCTCTGTCTGTCTGTCTGTCTGTCTCTCTCTTTCTCTCTCTCTCTCTCTCTCTCCCCCCCCCCCCCACCCCCCTCTCTCTCTCTCTCTCTTGGGCGAGGGCTGGATGTAAATAAGCACCTGTTCGCTTATGCCATTACCCTCGTTAATAAAGAATTTGTCATTGTTGTCATTCTCTCTCTCTCTCTCTCTCTCTCTCTCTCTCTCTCTCTCTCTCTCTCTCTCTCTCTCTCTCTCTCTCTCTCTCTATCTTCCTCTCTCTCGGTGTAACAGTTGGCATCTGTGGTCTAGCAGGACCAGCACCAGCATTGTTAGCGGCTTGTGTTTCACATCCGTGGGGACGCCTGACCGGGGCAGGGAATTAGGAGCCATCAAATTGGAGTCGGCAGCTTTCAAACCCACCTATTGATTCCTGCCATAAAACTTTGATCCCCTGCTCCAGCGGGGATACAGGGGGTTATGCTAGAGATCGCTTCACCTTGTCCCTATAGTAGGTTGTGGAGGACGGGGGGGGGGGGGGGGTTGGGGAGGGGGAACGTCACTTTGCATATCACTTCTGCGTAGATATTGGGAGACTTTTAGGATTGGATCCATAAAGAAGGTGGGGGTTAGGGGCGCTGAAGGGGTCTTGGGGTGGAGAAGAGAGGGGGTGGCGGGGGGGGGGGGGGGGGTGGGGGGGGGGGGGGGGGTGGCGGATGCTACTTTACATTTCACTTCAGCGTAGATGCAGGAAGACTTTTAGGATATGGTGTCTTGTAAATGTCCATGCCAGAGGAGGCTTGTTTGAAAGATGTACTGATTTAGATATTGAAAGATTGCCATATATCTGTACTATGCAGTGGACCACAAAGATTGGGTTGAGGGGGAGGGGGTTGGAGGGGGTCGGAGGGGGACGGAGGAACATTGTCGGGGTTCATGATGCTCGTATTTATTCACAAGGGAGGAGACTTGTTGAAAGATACTGTACTGATTTCAATATTGAAAGATTGGCATTTGCTCTTTGGACTTATCGCTTGGGGTAGGTGTTTTTTTCGGGGTGAAGTAAAATTGTCGCGAAATTATTGTGGTCGTAATTGTCCATGCCAGAGCCGAGATGTGTTCGACAAAAACTGTGCTGACATGAATATTTAAGATTGTGGCTTAAGTACTTTTCATGGGGGAGGGGAGGGGGGATGGTGGTATATGGTGACTTTATTATTGAAAGATGATGGTTTTGGTACTTTGCTGTGAAAGTCTCTAAAAAGAGGAACGAGTAAAGTGACGGTAGATAAGGTGCTTTATTTCTATGTCAGCGCAAAACCTTGTTTAAAATATACTGTGTTGACACGAATAATAATGATGGTGTCAGTGCTTTGCAGTGAGGCCAGGGATGGGGGATCATGTTGAAATTATGGTGAATATGTGACGCCCATGAAAGAGCCAAAGGTTGTGTTATAGATATATATATGCCACGCTGACTTGGATATTGAAAGATACTGGGTTCAGTGTTTTGCTGGCGGGAGGTAGGGTTGCGGTCTGTAATCCTTCGTGTACACTACATTGGGGTGTGCACGTTAAAGATTCCACGATTGACAAAAGGGTCTTTCCTGGCAAAATTGTATAAGCATAGATAAAAATGTCCACCAAAATACCCGTGTGACTTGGAATAATAGGCCGTGAAAAGTAGGATATGCGCCGAAATGGCTGCGATCTGCTGGCCGATGTGAATGCGTGATGTATTGTGTAAAACATTTCCATCTCACACGGCATAAATATATCCCTGCGCTTTGAATATGTGCGCGATATAAATTGCATAAAATAAAAATTAAAAAAATAAAAAAATAAATCCCTGCGCTTAGAACTGTTCCCACGGAATACGCGCGATATAAGCCTCATATTGATTGATTGATTGAATCCTTTTGAGGATAGAAGGCTCGTTATGTTCCCGGGAGGCTTGAGCGAATAGTGTGTGTGTGTGTGTGTGTGTGTGTGTGTGTGTGTGTGTGTGTGTGTGTGTGTGTGTGTGTGTGTTTGTGTTTCAAACCACTGGACGATCAGGACTGAAACAAAAATTGAAAATGGCATCAGCTCTTGAGCTTTTCGTGTCAAGTTGTATTTTTCGAAGTTTAAGAGTCTCAAGCAATGAACATGAAGTCCCCAGCCGGTTAAAACCCCACACTTTGGGGTGAGAGGGGGCTGGGGGAGTGGTGGGGAGAAGGATACGCCACATTCTCATTTACAAGAAGCGAGTGAACCTAAATCCCGATTTTTGCCTTGCAGATTCTTGTATAAGTCCAGAATCAATATCCTTGAGATATAACCGACTTGCACAGTTTTTATGTTAACACGCTGCAAAGTCAAAGCCGTGGATCGATATTGCAAAGACTTACAAAACTTTTTGGGTGGTGAAAATGGCGAATGGGAGGGGGTACGGGAGGGGGGAGGGGGTGTGGGGAAACGGTGCACATGCGCTGCAATCCTCCTTAAGCCTACGGCGAATTGTTATCACTCGCGAAGATGTCACATTTACGTTACTTACAAGGGGGCGGGGGGCCGGGGGGGGGGGGGGGGGGGGGGCTTTTCTGGTTCTTCTTCTTATTACGTCAGAAGATAACCGACTTGTCCGAGTTTTTCAAATTGGTATTTGCGTTATTGAAATCACGCTGCCTCACGCCTCATTTTCAAGAATGCTTTCTCTTCAGTTATGACGTCAGTCCCTTTCCTGGTAAACTTTCTTTTCTTGGTGTAGGTACAATGGCGAAAATTGTCTCGAAAACAAACTTCCTTTGACGTCCAACCTCCCGCTTTGAAAGGAAGGCCAAGGCGGTGACGTCTGTGTTCTTGAACGTGGTGTTGTGTCCCCTTAAACATATACGATACCTATTATGCAAGCGTAGCGGTGACGGTAGCAGGTCTTTTACACAAGTCGCAGGACTAAGTCTCCCAGAAAAAGTCATTCTCAAAACTCTTTGTCATCAAAAAGGGGCAGAATTGTTCCCAGACGTTAATTTTTATTCGAATTGTGACACATTTTGTCGATGTTTACTTCGCTTTTAAACACTATAGCTTCCATTTTGAAAAAAGCAAAAGTCAGAGAGAGAGAGAGAGAGAGAGAGAGAGAGAGAGAGAGAGAGAGAGAGAGAGAGAGAGAGAGAGAGACAGAGACAGAGACAGAGACAGAGAGAGAGAGAGAGACGTCCTTCTTTATTCCATTAGTGTCGAATCTCATGAAGTACATACTCTGCAGCTATAGTAAAGAGGAGCTTGCTGTATTTATACTTACTAGGGCGCTTTTCCCCCAGCGGAACGAAGGCTGTCGAGGACACTTCTCCAAAGGACTGGACTCTGGGCTGTCCTTTCTGCCTCTGCTCAGCTGCATTCTTTCATCTTTAGCTCCTCACGTGCATTAACTTGCATTACGATTTACTATTGTGATTTATCCTACATACGTGAGAGAGATACCCGTGAGATAATAATCGTTCAAATCACACGTGTGTATATCATGTAAATAAGGTCATGTCAAGCAAGTCTGGCAGGGACCTGTTTTTCCACTGCTTATGATGCCAAAGTCACCGAGACAAACGTCATTATAGAAAAAAAATTGCGCTCGCTAATTACCCTCGATGAATTTTTTTAGAACTAACACGTCACGCCACACTTTCAGAGTGACGTGTTTTTGCTTTGACGTTATAGATTGCACGAGGGTTTAGAAGAGATCGAGGTTCCAAAACAAGCGTCTTCAATTTAGCTGCCTCGACTGCAGGACATGTTCAGTAAAATACACGTAAGTACAGTATGTAGGTTAAACAGAATACTACATGGCTTGCTGTATCGTACCAGATTTACACTCGTTGCTTTTTCAAATAGTGAACAGCTCGCTTTCGCTCGCAGTTCAATATTTAACAAAACAACTCGTGTAAATCTGGTACGACACAGCAAGCCATGTAGTATTCTCTATTTCTCATGTGCGAGATGAGGAATGGGACTGTGACGTTGGTGTGTGGACCAACTTGTTCTCTGCCCGAGGCAGGATCAGTGCCTTTAACATTCTGCGTGCTGTGATCCTCTTCTTAAGTCTTGTTCAGCAGAGGAGCTTGCAGCTGCTGGACTTTTTTCGACACTGTCTGTGGGATTCTGTGTTTTCGATCTTCAGTCTGTCTTCTTCCGGCGCCTACCCAGCTCTTTCCAACTTTTCTGCTGCATTCTGTCTTTGCAAGCATGTAAAAGTTTCTCTTTGTCTCAAAATGTCTATTTCGGTCTGTCTGTCTGTCTGTCTGTCTGTCTGTCTGTCTCTTTCTCTCTCTGTCTGACACACACACACACACACACACACACACACACACACACACACACGCGCGCGCGCACGCACGCTCGCACACACACACACACACACACACACACACACGCAGGGGCCACATCAAAACCATCACCCCCTGGTCACATAAGAACCCATCTCTCATCTCCCTGGAAAATGAAATTGAAAAAAAATCCCTCCGCCTCAAAATTTCTTTGATCTTTGTGCAACCGGGGCATTACCTTTGATCCTCCGGATGAGGTGTTGAAGAGGAAGATTCAGGCCGGAGCAGGGGGGAAATTGACCCATCCCCTATTCCTGCGACGATCCCGAAAATCGCTCATCGACAACACGCAGTATGACAGCATATTGGCGCCAAAGGGGTTAATTTTAAACAGGAATGACATTTTTATTTCCGGCATGTTGAAAGCTTAAAAGATCTCCATGTTCTGCCCAGATTGCACGATGTCTGCATCATCGTTTTTAAAAGAAATATTCGGCGGCTAAGTAGAGGTGTGTACAGTTTCATGAGCTCCCCCCCCTGCTACAGATTACGGTGATCTTTGTTATTATCCCTTCAAGATAATTATGGGGCTGGTGCTTGTTTACCTGGTACTTGCAACCCGGATTCTGATAATTATTCCGAATTGCGCTTATCGACGATATGCAGTATGACAGCGCATTGATTCCAAAAGTGTTCATTGCAAAGATGTAGAGGTTACATGCCGAGTCTCAGTGATTATTGAAAATAATGGTCGAAGTTAGCGGATCATGAAAAATGCGAGCTTTTTCATGACCGCGAACTGAGACCATTATTTTTAGTAATCACTGAGACGAGGTATGTAACCTCTTTATTCCTCCTTTCTTCGGTTATTCAAAGAAAAGAGGAGTTTTTGTGCGAAAGTTTGATCGAATCCGATTCACTCAACCAGTCTACCTGCGCAGGCGATTGAATAATGCGCGGTTGTATAGTTCAGGGAAAATCATTCAATTCTGTCAACACTTCTTGTCAGTTTCCCTGTTTTGGACTAAAATCAAGTACACAGTTATGTTGTTATTCTGCTGTGGCGGTAAAGGCAGATAGTGTGTGTTCTGTTCATGTTTTGGTATCGCTCAGGAAATGTTCTTTCTTCGAATGGGACTAGCAGACGAACTTTTGCACCCGTGTTCCAACGTTAAAAACTGTATGAAGTTCAGTTTTCTGGGGCAAAATAATGTATGAAACCACAGTATGTTCTTTAAATTGATGAGATGTGTGCACTTGGTTGCGTGTGATCTGTTTATAAAATGAAATCTTGTCGAAAACTAACCGTCGGATTGCAGTCTTTTGTCCAAGCAACTCAGTTCAGAAAATTTGGAAGGGGAACTACTCTTGTCGCTAGGCAGAGTACGAGAGTTACTTGCCTTGGGAGTTTGCTTGCACCCATAAGAGATCTAAAGCGAGTTTCTCTGCACTGAGCGTTAGATTTGGATTTAGAAAACAACCAAACTCATGGATTTTATATGGAGATTAATGTGTTCAAGCCTGTAGTTGCCAGTTTAAATGCAGTATGTTTGTATTGTTTGGTCTAGAGATGTATATTTCGTACATTAGAGCGTTCGGAACTTTTCAATCGCTAAAGTAGTTCCCTCAAAGTCTAACTCATCAACCTGTGAGCTATCGAGGATTCAGGCCCGTTGTTGGGTAAGTGATTTTGGTTGTTGGGTAAGTTACCGAAAAATAACTAGCCCTACACGTTTACAGAGAGAAAGAAGCAGAGGGGGGGGGGGAATAAAACAGTGATATTTGTATTATTATTATACTTAAAGATATTCTCGATGCTTGTTTGTCGATAAGAGTCAAAGTATGTAAAAGAAAGGTCACAGTGATCTGTGTCATTGTCGCTGGTAATTCAACCGCACTGCAGAAATAACACACACCTTGTGGTAATGTTTATGATGATTTAGTGTGTAACTTTACTTTTTTGGTGGTATGCTATCACCAAAGGTCTGAATTAGTACTCTGTTGGCCTGATTTCGGTAATTAAGCTGTGTTATTCATAATTAACATTAATATTTAGAAAAATCACAGCTGTCATATTATTGGCGTGATATAAGTAAATCAGCGGTTCGGGTTATGTGTAATTACCCGAAACAATAACAGAAATCACAGTTATATTTGTAATCATCACTTTTGTCGCTAGTAGGCCGCCATGGAAGACCAGGGCCTAGGGGCGAAAATTGATGCACCCTTTATTCCTCTATTTCTCCGACGACCCTGAAAATCGCTGATGGACGGGATGCAACCACCCGCTTTACTCTGGGTCACAGATGGAAGGAAAATATTGTTTGGGTTGGAAATCGCCAGGGCTGGATGATCGAGGATGTTTGTCGAAGAGTGGGCGAGGGTGTGTGTGTGTGATGGGGGGTGGGGTGCGGTTGGTGTGTGAGAAGGGGTGTGTGCAGAGCTGCATTCGTTGATGGATGGAACGAAGACTTCGCGCGTGATCGTGTCCTCTGTCGTCTGTCGCTCTGTCTGTCTGTTGGTCTGTCTGTCTTTTGCAGGCATGGGAATGGTCCTTGAATCCGCTAATTTCAGAGGTTTAGAAATGAATTTTCAGAGGGAGAAAAAAAATGTCAGAGGGAGAAAAAGCATGTCAGAGAAAACAAAAACAGGGGTGTTAGGGGGATGGGGGGGGGGGGGGGTGGATTGGCCCTGGCAGCCCCCTAGATTTCAGAAGTTTTACCTTTCGGCAGATAATGTTTCCCATGCCTGTTTGGGTTTTAAGAACGAAGACAGCCGTCACGAACACAGGAGCTTGTATCAAATCGCCGGTCGATCATTATTTACAGTCCACTACTACGACATACTACTAGTACTATATCGATCATTATTTACAGTCCACTACTACGACATACTACTAGTACTATATACTACAAGTAGTATATAGTACTAGTAGTATGTCGTAGTAGTGGACTGTAAATAATGATCGACCGGCGATTTGATACAAGCTCCTGTGGTCACGAACACAATTGAAGAACAAATTTACGACGAGATGACCCGGTAGCAAAATTCTCTTGTGTTGATTGCCCTAACGTCCAAACAGCAGCAAAGGGGTCACCAAGAAATCTGTTGAAAACCGGATTAAGCTTGGCTCAGTAACTTGTACAGTAGAATAGCAACAACGTACAGCAACAAGTTAGTAAGGACGAGGATTTTGCATTCGTGCGGGGGAAAAAAGGAGTTGGAATTAACCGTGATGTAGAACTGGCATGCTAAGCGAGGGATGGCGTGTCTGCTGATGAGTGGGAGATGAGTGGAGGAGGGGCCCGATGAGTGCTATAGATGAGTGCAATAGATGAGTGCTAGATGAGTGCTTGTCGCTTTGCGTTTCAAGATCTCCTCGTTGCTATAATGATTCTACCTCCCCCAGTTATCAAATATCTGCAGGCGATTTAATTATTTTTAATTTTATTAGAAGGTTTTTTTTGTTTTTTTTATTCTGTAGTTTGTTTTTCTCCTTTCCATGTTTCTTTCTGTCTTATTTCTTATTTTGTTTTATCTGTCGAAATTCCACTTTTTCTTTTTTGTTTTGTTTTTGGGGGTGAGTTTTTTGCTGCACATGACCTACATTTTGCCACCGCCATTACCAGATAACTTCAAATTTATTTTTGGCTACAGCTGCACATTAGAGGCAATCTTTTAGATTGTCATTTTACTCTGTGGAATTCTGCATCTTTTCTTTATTTGTTTAAGCTCAAACCCGTTGTTCCTGTGTGCTTATTTGCAGCACGCATGATGCACCTTTTTGTTTTCAATGGAGAAATGGAAAGAGGTGTCGATGTTTCGCTTTGAAGGTTCAATATATTGAACTTCATGAAACTTTAAGAGCCTTACAGAAAAAAGTTTGTTTTGTGTCAAATGTGGTGCTCATTGGACAAACGTGTCGATATTCAACTGTGTGTGTGTGTGTGTGTGTGTGTGTGTGTGTGTGTGTGTGTGTGTGTGTGTGTGTGTGTGTGTGTGCGTGTGTATGTGAGTGCGTGTGTATGTGAGTGCGTGCGTGCGTGCGTGCGTGTGTGGGTGCGTGCGTTAGTGTCTGTCTGTCTATGTGCGCGCGCGTGCTTGCGTCTGTATGATTGTCCGTCTGTCTGTCTACATCATTATTAACCGCACTGGCAATCCAGCTGCCATCCCAGCCAGCAAGACATTAGCGGCCGATAATCGGCCGAACACCCTTCAAAAAGTCGGGCCGGTGACGTCAAAACATACGACGCGGGTGTTGGCCCGACTAACTTTTGCAAAGAGGCAACGATGCGGCCGATAGGCGGCCGAACACCTGCACTATGGCGGCACGCATCCGGTCCGATGTTAATCGGCCCGATGACTTGTTTGACCTGCGGTCCGACACCTTATGCCGACATCGGGAAGATATCGATTTCAGCGGGAAGACATCGGGACGATGTCGGCATAAGGTGTCGGGCCGCAGGTCCAACAAGCCATCGGGCCGATTAACATCGGACCGGATGCGTGCCGCCATAGTACAGGTGTTCGGCCGCCTGTCGGCCGCCTCGTTGCCTCTTTGCAAAAGTTAGTCGGGCCAACACCCGCGTCGTATCTTTTGACGTCACCTGCCCGACTTTTTGAAGGGTGTTCGGCCGACTATCGGCCGCTAATGTCTTGCTGGCTGGGTGCAGCTACAGATACAGCAGTATGTACCACCACCACCCCCCCCCCCCAAGTGTAACAGTGCAAAATTCACTTACAGCTACAGCTACAGCAGTATAACCCCCCCTCCCCCCAGTGTTACAGTGGAAAACAAATCTTCAGATACAGCAGTGTGTACAACCCCCCCCCCCCCCCCAGTGTAACAGTGCAAAACAAATCACCAGCTAGAGATACAGCAGTATGTAGAACCCCCCGCCCCTACCGCCCTCACTGTAACAGTACAAAACACACCTACAGCTACAGATACAGCCGTATACACCCCCCCCCCCCCTCAGTATTACAGTATAAAACACACCTACAGCAACAGATTCAGCAGTATATACAACCCCCCAAGTGTAACAGTGCAAAAATTACTTACAGCTACAGCTACAGCAGTATGTACACCTCCCCTCCCCCTTAGTAACAGTGCAAAACACACCTACAGCTACAGCAGTATGTACAACCCTCAACCCCCCCCCCCCCCCCCACCACTGTAACAGTACAAAACTCATTTACAGCTACAGATTCAGAATTATGTACATCCCCCTCCCCCCGCAGCCACCACTGTAACAGTACCAAACATACCTACAGCTTCAGATACAGCAGTATGTACAACACTCAACCGCCTTCCCCCGTGTAGAGTGCAAAACACACCTAGACCTACAGATACAGCAGTATGTACAACCCCCCCCCCCACCCCCTGTGTGCAAAACACACCTACAGCTACATATACAGCAGTATGTTCAACCCCCCCCCCTCCCCGCCTACTGTAACAGTACATAACACACCTACAGCTACATCAGTATGTACAAACCGCCCCCCCCCCCCCAAGTGTAACAGTACAAAACACGCCTACAGCTACAGATAGATCAGTATGTACACCCCCCCCCCCCCAAGTGTTACAATGCAATACCTACAGCTACAGATACATCAGTATGTACACCCCACCCCCCACGTGTAACAGTGCAAACCACACTTACAGCTACAGATTCAGCAGTATGTACTCCACCCCCACCCCCCCCCCCCCCCCCGTGTAACAGTGCAAAAATCACTAACAGCTACAGCAGTATACCCCCCCTCCCCGTACAGCTACAGCAGTATAAACAAGAAGGGCAAAGCCCATACGACTCACATGCTTGACCTTGACCTTTACATGACCTTGGCCTTCAGGGTCAAGGTCAAATAACTAAACCTAGCAATGACATCATACACTAAGAACTGCTTTACACATTTTTCCTACCAAAATACATGTGACCTTGACCCAAGGTCAAGGTCATCCAAGGTCATGCAACACAAAGCTGTTAATTCAAGACATAGGAAGTACAATGGTGCTAATTAGCGAGCTTTAGATTGACCAACGAAACTTAGTTCGTAGCGATCCCTTTCGTTTCCGGTTATGCAATCGGGAAATCCCTGCGAACTTTTCTTCGCGTCAGCGGTTCTGAGGCGGTAGCACCTTTAGAAGCAGACGAAATGTTTGTCGTGCTCATCCAAACCAATGGCTAAAACATTGGATAGTGTTCGTGTGTTGCACCACACTTTGAATTGTTGGGTGTGACGAAAACTCGTGGTGACGATTTTAAACCATGTTGGGTCACGCATGGTCCAATCTTACATGGTCCAATCTTACATGGTCCAACCTTACATGGTCCAACCTTACATGGTCCAATCTTACATGGTCCAATATTACATGGTCCAATAATATATATATGGACCATGTAAGATTGGACCATGTAAGGTTGGACCATGTAAGGTTGGACCATGTAATATTGGACCATGTAATATTGGACCATGTAAGGTTGGACCATGCAAGATTGGACCATGTAAGATTGGACCATGTATGGTTGGACCATGTAAGGTTGGACCATGTAAGATTGGACCAATCTTACATGGTCCAATATTACATGGTCCAACCTTACATGGTCCAATCTTACATGGTCCAATATTACATGGTCCAACCTTACATGGTCCAATCTTACATGGTCCAATATTACATGGTCCAATATTACATGGTCCAATAATATATATATGGACCATGTAAGATTGGACCATGTAAGATTGGACCATGTAAGATTGGACCATGTAATATTGGACCATGTAAGATTGGCCCATGTAAGGTTGGACCATGTAATATTGGACCATGTAAGATTGGACCATGTAAGATTGGACCATGTAAGGTTGGACCATGTAAGATTGGACCATGTAAGATTGGACCATGTAAGGTTGGACCATGTAAGATTGGACCATGTAAGGTTGGACCATGTAAGGTTGGACCATGTAAGGTTGGACCATGCAAGGTTGGACCATGCAAGATTGGACCATGCAAGATTGGACCATGTAAGATTGGACCATGTAAGGTTGGACCATGTAAGGTTGGACCATGTAAGATTGGACCATGTAAGGTTGGACCATGTAAGGTTGGACCATGCAAGATTGGACCATGCAAGATTGGACCATGTAAGGTTGGACCATGTAAGATTGGACCATGTAAGATTGGACCATGTAGGTTTGGACCATGTAAGGTTGGACCATGTAAGATTGGACCATGTAAGATTGGTGTGCATCAGTGCAAAACACACCACCAGCTACAGATAGATCAGTATGTACCCCCCCCCCCCCCCCCCCCAAGTGTTACAATGCAATACACACACCTACAGCTACAGATACATCAGTATACATACACCCCACCCCCAAGTGTAACAGTGCAAACCACACTTAAAGCTACAGATTCAGCAGTATCATGAGTATGTACTCCACCCCCCCCCCCCCCCCCCCACTGTACAGGACAAAACACCTACATCTACATATACAGCAGTATGTACTCCCCCCCCCCCCCCCCCCCCCGCACTGTATAACAGCAAAACTAACATTAAAGAAAAAAAAACCAAAATCACTTACTCGCTGGATCCGTCGGTTGTCCTCGAGTTGACGTTAACAGCTTGAACACACCTGTAGGTTTCCATCCGTCCTTGGCTACACAATTTTAACTTGTCAACTATCACCGCCACCACGTGGCACTGGGACCAGCACTCAGATTGAGATCCCGAGGCGACATTCGTCTCGGATAACATATCATCAATGTGCTGTCCAACATTCGCAAGAATGTCTCTTCTTTCGATATTAACTTGAACTAAGAAAACAAATAAACTTCGCTCACGCGGGAAAGTAGCAGCTAGCCGGCCATGTTCACACTCAATCTTGTTTGTACCGTAAGGAAAGCTATTAGAGTATTTCAAGTATATATGATGGCGTATTTTTAAAATGTAAAACTCATGGTTTGAGCTCATGCTGTATTTGATTGCAAATATACAAACAAAACTTACAATTAATTATCCTACTCCTATGTGAAAAAGTCAACAAATATGAATAATTTAGTTTCGCATTTGCAGAGTCATGTCACGCCGTTCCCGACGCTTGAACAGGGGACGTAACAAATGCTAAAATAATGATAATAAATTCAAGTTGTTATCTCCCGTAACTCTGCATATTTTTATCGACAGCAACATTGCGTCGGGCCGATGTCGGGGTTTATTACTACATTTGCCGAGTTTTACACACAGTCAAAACGATATCGGCGCGACAACGGACGTCGACACACGACATTTGACGACGTCACCCGACTGAAATCGTCAGTCGGCCGACGAAAGCTTGCTAGCTGGGATGGGTTTCCCGAACAGACACTAGAGTTCATACAAGAAAATTGGTTGATTAAAATCAACATGGCCGAAGCAATGTTTTCAACATTTGTTGTCGGTCTCCGCCACAAGTTGCGAAAAAGTATTGAAACAAGTTTGGAAAAAAGAACATATAACCTAATAACGTGGATGCATACAAATATATGGTATGCAAAAGTCGCTGAAAAAAAAATTCAGCGGCACGAACAACTGTGTGTGTGGCTTTAATGAATACTTCAGGCAGTGACTTTTCCCTGTCCAGTTTTCTCTTTCGTCTCTCTTACCCCTCGCTTACCCACCCCCACCCCCTTACCCTCCACTCCTTTAACCCAGCCCCGACAGCACCAATTTCTAATCTGCAATGCAGAGTACACATTTTCTAAAAGGAAGACAACTCCTCTTCAATTATATCTAGAGATCTTCCATCTTTCTCCACCATAAGCCAAGGGGTCGAGTCTTATATAGAGAATACTACATGGCTTGCTGTGTCGTACCAGATGTACTCGAGTTGTTTTTTTTTTAAATATTGAACTGCGAGCGAAAGCGAGTTGTTCACTATTTGAAAAAGCAACGAGTGTACATCTGGTACGACACAGCAAGCCATGTAGTATTCTGTTTATCCTACATACTGTACTTACGTGTATTTTACTGAAAATGTCCTGCAGTCAAGGCAGCTAAATTGAAGATGCTTGTTTTGGAACCTCCATCTCTTCTAAAGCCTCCTGTAATCTATTACGTCAAAGCAAAGAAACGTCACTCTGAAAGTGCGGCGTGATGTGTTAGTTCTAAAGATTCATCGAGGGTAATTAGCGAGCGCAATTTTTGTTTCTATAATGACGTTTGTCTCGGTGACTTCGGCATCATAAGCCGTGGAAAAACAGGTCCCTGCCAGACTTGCTTGACATGACCTCATTTACATGATATACACACGTGTGATTTGAACGATTATTATCTCACGGGTGTCTCTCTCACGTATGTAGGATAAACCCCCTTTCCACACAACTGTTCTAGGTCCCGTTCCCGTACTGACCAAGGAACGGTGCGGGCACGGGAAGGATCGGGAGAGAACCGCAATGAACGTAACTGATCGTTAACGGAACTGCTTTGAACGGTAGGGTCGGTAGGGACGGCTGAGTTTGGGCTGCATGTTAAAATTTTTAGCCGTTCCCCTCCCGATCAGAATGAACGGTAATGGAACCTCAACCCATCGGTAACGGAACGCTTGGATCGTTAAAGGAACTTAAAACAACGGTAACGCAACGGCAGCGCTCTCACACACTGAGTTGTCATACCATTCATCCGTTCTAGGTCCCGTTCCCTTACCGACCAAGGACGGCTGCCACAATGGTCAGACTAATAGACGCTGCTGAAAGATGCCAAAAACGGCCGTTTGCGCAGCGTTCCATTGTTGTGGCAGCAGTCCTTTGTTGGTACGGAAACGGGACCTAGAACGGCTGTGTGGAATGGGGGTATAACTTTTGACACCGACAAACTGAAGAATGAACAGATCTATGAGGTAACCGTCTCCATGGTCCAGGCTCAGGAAACAAAGAGTATGTATGGTCTGGGGCGATTGTAGCTTCCCAACTTCTAACCAGAATCACCCCCCCCCTCCTGCTGGGTACACGTGCACTCAAGTTAACCTCTGCTTTGACCTGTGTGCCAGGAGTCGGATGAGAGAGAGAGAGACTGAGAGAGAGCGCGAGAGCGAGAGAGAGAGAGAGACACACACATACACATAGACAGAGACAGACATAGAAAGACAGAAGCGGAGAGACTCAGAGGAAGACACAGACAAAGACATACATACAGAGAGAGAGATATAAAAAAACCCACCTGTAACTGATCTCGTGAGAATGGTAATAACAAACGAGACAATGTCACCTCGCCGAATGCATTCCAATAGATGACCGCTCCTGCGGCCATCAATTTGAAGCAGGCATGGGAATAATGCAAGCCAGCATCCAATATTACAGGCGAACAATGGCCAAATTACACACACGAGGGGGTTCTCAGACCAACAATAGTGAAATTCCACTCATGGAGAAGTTCGATGAGAGCTGCCAAGCGGAGGAAATAATAGCTATTGCTGAACGGCAGGAGGCGTGAATTATGTAATTTGCACCTTGCGGCCTTCTTTGTGCCTGCATGCCGCAACCCTTTTGCTTTTGTCACAGAGAGAGAGAGAGAGAGAGAGAGAGAGAGAGAGAGAGAGAGAGAGAGAGAGAGAGAGAGACAGAGACAGAGACAGAGACAGACAGAGACAGAGACAGAGAGAGGCAAAGACAGAGAGAGAGAGAGACAAAGACAGAGAGAGAGAGAGAGGGGTAGGGGAGAGAGGGAATAGAGAGAGAGAGATAGAGAGAGAAGGGCAGAAAGGGAGGAGAGAGAGAGTGAGAGAGACAGACAGACAGACAGACAGAGACAGACAAACAGAGACAGACCGACAGACAAGTCTTCGTACCCAGAGCAGTTTTCTGAATAAGAAAGGTGCCGTAGTGTCCCTTGTAAAGTGCGAGGCTGTAATCTGATTCTGATCATTTTTCCGTGTTAGGACCATTTTTGCGAGTAATTTGTGTACAGAAGAAGGCATTGCAAGTGTTTCGTTGGACTCTTCGTCATACTAAGGGATCCGGCGTTGACGTAAGTCTTGCATGACGTCAACCCTTTACGTCATTGAGGAATGTCTACATCGTTTGGAGGATAACATTCCTTGTCAACTTCTGATTGGTCGGAAACTTCCAGTCAGAATTTAGACATGTGAACCTACTGAGGGCTTTCCATTATTTAGTACATGTGGATTTTCTCTAAACCCAGCGAAGTCTGACTTCCTAGTGATTCGGCCTCTCAGCATGGCTTTGTTTTTCACAAGAACGACCGAGTTCTCCCAGACTAAATTTGTCATCTGATTTGACGTTTGTCGGCGTAACATATAAAGTCTGCGCCGGGGAGAGGCAGTATTGTGGACGGAGATAAAAAACGCTGGCGCTGGACCCGAGTACTCTTCAAACTGGCTCGCTCCCCCAGTATGAAAGTTTTTGTCTTGTGCACGTGGATTTAAAAAAAACAACAAATGAATAGATATTTATTTATTTTACACAATTAAAAAAAATATTAGAGTGAAATAAAACATTAAAACGTTCATAGTAAACAAGATTTAAAAAAAAAAAAAAAAAATAGACCGCCCATGCCGGGAATCGAACCCGGATCACTTTGGCCATAGATGAATCGCTTTCCACCAGGATCACTTGGATTAAAAAAAAATAAAAAAATAAAAAATTTAAATTTATTTTACACAATTAAAAAAATTATTAGAGTAAAATAAAACATTAAAACGTTCATAATAAACAATAGTAAACAAGAATTTAAAACAAAAAGACCGCCCATGCCGGGAATCGAACCCGGATCCCTTTGGCCATAGTCGGAAACGCTTTCCTCCAAGCCAACAAATCTGACATTCGCCAGTGAACTCAAATGCCTATACTCCTCGCGCAGTGGTACACGCACGCAAAGCACGCAAAGCCTGGTACGGTGTCGCTGGCTTGGCTGGGCGGTTTATCAGCCGAACGGCTATTCTGACCCACCGCGAATTGCGCCCTCCGTTAAGAGTCGTTTTTGTGGAATATTTGCCATTTAGGTCCCAGGTAACATTATGAAGTTTTAATACGATCAATCTGACCTATTATCAAGTTAGTGTATCAACTTTTGAACGAACTGCGCCCAGTAGTTTCCCAGCAATAAGCTGTTAAGTCGAGACGAACAGACAGACAGACACACAATTAAAGTCTGCAGGACCCTAGTACTGCGTACTCGGGGATAAAGGCGTTGTATAAGCCATGTCTGCTTGGTTACATCATAATTACAATCTAAACTTTCTCCAGACAGTACAGTTATAGCAGCGGGCGGACTTCTCTAGAGAAATGTGTGTGTGTGTGTGTGTGTGTGTGTGTGTGTGTGTGTGTGTGTGTGTGTGTGTGTAAAATCGTGCGTGCGTGCGTGCGTATATGTGCACTGTACGTGTGTGTGTGTATGTGTGTGTGTGTGTGTGTGTGTGTGTGTGTGTACGCACATGTGTGCGTGGGCGCGTGTGTGTCACAGGGTAGGGTTTTGTAAGAGTTTGATGTTTACTGTCGTCTGCTGGCGCTGCTGGTATCGTCGATGGCAATGAGAAGATTACGAAAACCATTTCACCATGAGATTCTTGGACTTGCTTGATTACGAAAACCATTTCACCATAAAATTCTTGGACTTGCTTGATTAGAAGTTAAAAGTACAAATTTCTCTGTTGAGATAATGAAGTCTTCTATGTCTATGTCTGTGTCTTCTCGTGCGAGCAACCACATCATCACACATCCGTCGAGACTTCTCCATTTGAAAAGATCATTCTTCCACTTGGACGTACACAGACCAAAAATCGACACTCTGATTGGTTTCTGTGCCAGTATGGATGGGGAAAAAAGTGTTATGAGTTATTTTCCTACATGACACCAGTGTCAACATTTAAAATTGATTCAGCAACAAACAAAAACACCACTAATTTTGCACTGGAAGCAGCCATGCACGCTGCGTGTGTGGTATGGGTCCAAGAGTAAAATATGCTGTGCATGTAAAAGTGTGGGTAGATCTGTGACAGTTGACATGACCGCTTACACGAGAGGGAGGGTACCTTTAAAGTTGGTACCAGCCGGGTTTACCGGTGAGTTTGCTACGAATGAATTGACGGGCGCAGTGGCGTGGTGGTAAGACGTCGGCCTCCTATACGGGAGGTCGTGAGTTCGAATCCTGGAGTGGAGATTAATTTTGTCCGATCTCCCAGGTCAACTTATGTGCAGACCTGCTAGTGACTTAACCCCCTTCGTGTGTACACGCAAACACAAGACCAAGTGCGCACGAAAAAGATCCTGTAACCCATATCAGAGTTCGGTGGGTTATAGAAACACAAAAATACCCAGCATGCCTCTCCCGAAATCGGCGTATGCTGCCTGAATGGCGGGTTAAAACGGCCATACACGTAAAAATCCACTCGTGCTTAAAACATGAGTGAACGTGGGAGTCTAAGCCCATGAACGAAGAAGAAGAAGAAGAAGCTACGAATGAATTCAGCTAAACAGATGAATTCATAATGATTCCCTGGGAGCTGTCAGTATATATGCCTGTGTTATTCAGGGAAGAGTTGCAAGAGGGAATGGAAGTTGCCATAGGAATACAAGCAATAAGGTATTGTCAGTGGAGATGAAAGGTTTTACGTAAGTCTTTTCGCTGGCAGGATTTGAAGATTGGAAGTGTGATTAGAATCTTGACTGGGGGTTAGGCTGCAGACAGCAGAATCAATGAATTATATTACGTCCTTCTGAGTCTTGGCTATGTCCTGGAGAGTTGGCTTTGAGATTGCTTTGGATCTGACAGTTCGAATTAATTATAGGACACGTCGTCGACCTGGAATATTGGCGTAACTCGATTCTTAACGATTTTGATGTTATTGTGCTTTAGACTAAGTAAATCATTCTCCATGAGAAATATCCTCTCTAACTCGTTGGACAATGCATATTTTATCATTCTTTTATCTTTGTATCCAAAGCCAGCTACACATATAAACACTGTTTCATAATAAAAATAATCCGTTTGGGCCTTCTGCTGAAAATCTGTCTAAAATGAGTTACGCCAAAATTCCACGACGACGTCGGTACACCAGGATGTGTCTGCAGTGAAGCTGTTTGCATCCATTAGTATTACAAGAAAAGAGTTCGTCAGTTTGAACAAAAACAAACAAGTCGCGTAAGGCGAAAATACAACATTTAGTCAAGCTGTCGAACTCACAGAATGAAACTGAACGCAATGCAATTTTTCAGCAAGACCGTATACTCGTAGCATCGTTAGTCCACCGCTCGTGGCAAAGGCGGTGACATTGACAAGAAGAGCGGGGTACTAGTTGCGCTGAGAAGGATAGCACGCTTTTCTGTACCTCTCTTCGTTTTAACTTTCTGAGCGTGTTTTTAATCCAAACATATCATATCTATATGTTTTTGGAATCAGGAACCGACAAGGAATAAGATGAATGTGTTTTTAAATTGAATTAACTGCAAAGTGGAAGTGACTCACTAATTAAGGAGAAAACATCAATGTTTTTTTCACTAAAACAACCCCACCCTTTTCTACTGACTTGAGAATGGATCTTGTGTCAATTTGATTTAGTTGGAAACATTCATTTACCATCTTATAAGATGACAAACAAGGTACAGACACAATCCATACTCGTACACAATGTCCACACAAATTGACACCAACCAGCGTTAAGACCATAGGAAATTTATTCATTTTGTTAGCGATATACATGATATAGCCCGCTGCTGAAGAGAGGCAGCCGAGCCACAACATGGATACAAAGAGCTACAAATACACGCAATGAATCAGGTGGAAAATTACCCACGTATACAGATGGTCACAAAATAAGCACAAGCCCACAACTTTCAACTACACACACTTTGATTTAAAAAACCCATCATCATAGAAAACAGAACCTGCATGATTTTACACGCACACAATTGACAACTTTGTGGAGTTTCAAAGAAGGCAAAAATCAAATGCTTACTATGTGACTGTATGACCTGACCTGACCTGAAATTGTTAAAACATTTAGTCAAAACTTGACTAAATGTTAAAAAGAAGAAGATTATCCATGCTTTCTCAGTTGAAATTTTTTTAAATGTAAAGGCAGCCTTGATCCACGTTGGGACATAAAAAATACCGCCTGCTTAAATGCGTATGCACAGTGACGCAGTGTGTATGAATATTCCCACAGAGAAGGTCGTGCTTTGTCAGTTCGAATGTGACTTTGTGTTGGGGTTTTGATAACTATCTGGAAAAGACAATCTTCGGGAAATTGAAATTCCCTACACGAAGATGTTCTGTCAGCCTGCCCACACTGTAATGGAATATATCACACAAGACATAAGCTGATTAGCTGTTGCTTAGCTTGTGGAGATGACATCAGGTCGGAAAACAGTATAAAAAATGTGTTTCCTACAAAAAAATCAGATAAGAAAATGGTGAAAGAAAAAAGAAAAACAGAAAAAGTTCCGCTTACTCCTTAAAAGTTGAAATATCGGATTGAAACCTGTTTGTGTGTGTGTGAAAAACTATTTGGAAAGAAGAACAAAACTAAAACAGAAAAGTGCTTATGGCATACTCTTGAAATGAAGTTTTCTTTACTTTTTTAGGGCTCGGCTCCTTAACAGCCAGGTTTAAAATGTGTTTTCTTGACAAATGTAGAAAGAAACAAGTCGCGTAAGGCGAAATTACTACATTTAGTCAAGCTGTGGAACTCACAGAATGAAACTGAACGCACTGCAGTTTTTCACAATGACCGTAGTCCGCCGCTTGTGCATAACGGAGTGAAACTGACGAGCCTGTTCAGCGCGGTAGTGGTTTCGCTGTGCTGCATAGCACGCTTTTCTGTACCTCTCTTCGTTTTAACTTTCTGAGCGTGTTTTTAATCCAAACATATCATATCTATATGTTTTTGGAATCAGGAACCGACAAGGAATAAGATGCAATTGTTTTTAAATCGATTTCGGAAATTTAATTTTGATCATAATTTTTATATTTTTAATTTTCAGAGCTTGTTTTTAATCCAAATATAACATATTTATATGTTTTTGGAATCAGGAAATGATGTAGAATAAGATGAACGTAAATTTGGATCGGTTTATATAAAAACAAAATTATTACAATTTTCAGATTTTTAATGACCAAAGTCATTAATTAATTGTTAAGCCACTAAGTTGAAATGCAATACCGAAGTCCGGCCTTCGTCGAAGATTGCTTTACAAAAATTTCAATCAATTTGATTGAAAAATGAGGGTGTGACAGTGCCGCCTCAACTTTTAAAAAAGCCGGATATGACGTCATCAAAGGTATTTATCGAAAAAAAGAAAACTTCCGGGGATATCATTCCCAGGAACTCTCATGTCAAATTTCATAAAGATCGGTCCAGTAGTTTGGTCTGAATCGCTCTACACACACACACACACACACACACACACACACACACACACACACCACGACCCTCGTCTCGATTCCCCCTCTATGTTAAAACATTTAGTCAAAACTTGACAAAATGTAAAAAGAAAGTGTGTTTGACCTGCTCTTGAAAATGCAGTTGTCTTTTTTTTTTTAAATGGTTAAGCTCCCTGACACGAATTCGGGCCGAATCATTTTGTCTTTTTTCTGTTATTCTCATTTCTGTACTTTGTGTTTTATGTTTTTGGCGCTCGTAATTTTATGTGTTAAGCTTGCTAGAAAGGGTTGACAAAAAGGTTTTTGCACCAACGGCAACTAAACGAGCGATGGGGGAGAAAAGGCATTGCTCCCAGGCATTATTGCACTCTTATATTAACAAGAACAGGTTTTTACAATGGATGATAACGAAGTGTGACACATCTCTTCTTGTTAGCAAGGGACACTGAACCAAATTGAACTTTAGTGTGCACGAGACAACTCGCTGCGTGTTGCTGGTGAAAAATGCTAATGGTGCGATCAGGGTTAAGGTTTATTTAAAGGTTCATTCCTACTCATGTTAATGAGCGGGTGTACCACCATAGATCTGTCCGGTGAAAACCCTAGCTTGTCCCCCTCCCAGAACGTCTTCCGGCGGACCTTGTGGTATAAGCATAATGCTACCACAGGGATTGTCTAGGAGGGGTTCCCAAATTATATTTCGTAAGTGACATTTACGTCATTCTGCTAAATTAAGTCGGTAAAATTATTTTTAAAAAATTCAGTTTCGTAAGTGACAGTGATGTCAGTCTGCTAGATTAATTCCGTAACATTAAAAACACAATTTTGATGAATTAATTTTGTATGTGACAGTTATGTCATTCTGCTAAATTAATTCAGCAAAATGTTCCCAGGCTGCTGATTCTTGGCATGTGTTTAAGCTGAAGGGTGCTCTTACCCCGTGTTTAAGCTGAAGGGTGCTATTATCCCGTGTTTGAGTTAAAGGGTGCTATTACCCCGTGTTTAAGCTGAAGGGTGCTATTACCCCGTGTTTAGTTAAAGGGTGCTATTACCCCGTGTTTAAGCTGAAGGGTGCTCTTACCCCTTGTTCAAGCTGAAGGGTGCTATTACCCCGTGTTTAAGTTAAAGGGTGCTATTACCCCGTGTTTAAACTGAAGGGTGCTATTACCCCGTGTTTAAGCAGAAGGGTGCTCTTACCCCGTGTTTAAGTTAAAGGGTGCTATTAATTACCCCGTGTTTAAGTTAAAGGGTGTTATTACCCCGTGTTTAAGTTAAAGGGTGCTATTACCCCGTGTTTAAGCAGAAGGGTGCTCTTACCCCGTGTTTAAGTTAAAGGATGCTCTGTGAACAGGTCTGTGGTGGCGAACATGAATTCCTACGCGAGAAGAATATGCCTTTAACAGCGTTTGCCCACCACATGGCCCATTCCTTAACGTGGTGTGGTGGTTTGCGTGTCTCGGTGACCCTAAGAGCTATGCCAGCGGGAGTGTAAACTCCTGGCAGGGCTTCCCAAGCTGGACAGGCCGAAGGGTAGAGGCCAGACTAATATGGACCAACCTTGTGCTCACAGGGCAGGTCCTTGGGCCATGAGCTAAGGGTGAGGTAACCCTGACAGAAACCTCGAGTGCTGAAGACGTATGTGTTGGGCCGCACGGCGCACTCCAACAAACCACAACACTACGCATCAACTGCCAAGCATCATCGTCCCAGAACAAGCCGGCTTCCGACAGCACAGAAGTACGGAGGACCAGACAACACACCTTAGCCAGGTCATAGAGGATGCTTACCAGGCCCAGAAGGTCACCCTGGCCACTTCCATTGACCTGCAGAAGGCCTTCGACAAGGTCTGGAAAGATGGACTCCTTGTGAAGCTCCTACGTTCCGGCGTCAAAGGCAACATGTACCAGTGGACCAAGTCGTACCTGCACAACCGAAAGGCCAGAGTGCTGGTGGACGGTCACTGTGGCCGAAAGGTGCTACTACGCCAAGGAGTTCCACAGGGAGGAGTACTCTCCCCCACGCTATTCATACTCTTCATTAACGACCTGGTACCAGAGTTGCCCAAGGGAGTCCAAGCGGCACTGTATGCTGATGACCTTGTTCTCTGGTGCTCGGAAGAGTATGCAACCACAGCAACCTACAGGATGCAACTTGCCCTAGAAAAGGTTGCAGCGTGGGCGGAAGACTGGTGTGTGACCATCAACAGGGAGAAGACCACTGCCACTCTCTTCACACTCTCTGCCAAAGCGACACCTGGCAAACTGACCTTGGGTGACACACCCCTGAAATTTGAAGACCAGCAAACATACCTGGGGGTCACCTATGACAAGCGCATGACCTGGAAACAACACATCATGAATGCAGAGGGAAAGGCCAGGAGAAAACTAAACATCATGCGGAAGCTGGCAGGATCACACTGGGGTGCAAACGAGAAGATCTTGAAATCAGTCTACCAGGGGACTGTACGACCGCACCTTGAGTACGGATCAAGCTCTTGGGCAACAGCAGCCAAGACACACCAGCAGGCCCTAGACAAAGTACAGAACCAAGCGCTGAGAATCATCACGGGCGCAATGAAATCAACACCCATACAGAAGATGGAACAGGTGACTGGCATTCCTCCACTGAGCAAAAGGCGAGACTGCAAAACAATGGTACAAGCCACCACGTACCAGTGCACTCATGACCATCCAATGAGTGACAGACTCAAGATGATGTCCTTAGGCAGGCGGAAAAGATCAAGCTTCGCTCTTGAGGCAAGGGCTTTGCAGAAGAAACATCAGACAGAGATGCCAGAGCTAGTGGAGCCACCATCTTTCTCCCTTGACGCCCCACCCTGGGAAGACAGACAAGGAAACCTGGACATACAGACCAGTGTCCCCTACCTCACAACAAAGGACGAGCAGAGCAACGTGACGAAAAAAGCCCGACTCTTGCCATGCTTGAAGAAAGGTACCCCCAAGAAGCATGGATGCGGGTGTATACTGATGGGTCAGCCACAGAGGCCGTCAAAAATGGAGGAGCGGGGGTGTATGTCCAGTACTTCAGTGGAGAGTGGCAAGCAGAGGCTATACCAACAGGCCTCCACTGTACAAACTACAGAGCGGAGGTACAAGCACTGATCCATGCAGCATACACCATCAACGACAGAGTCAATCATGACAACCAGGTGGTCTTCCTGACTGACGCTCTGTCAGTACTACAAGCAATGACCAGTAGCAAACTGCCTCAGCTGGAACACGCTCTACACAACATCAAAAGCCTGAGGACAGTACTGCAATGGATCCCCTCCCACTGTGGTGTACAAGGAAACGAAGAGGCGGACAGGATGGCAAAGCTGGGTGCAGAAGATGAGCAAGAGAACAACCCTGTGAGCCTGACAGAGATGAAGACCATCATTAAGTCTCTGCACAGGACGCCCCAGCCACAGGACAGCTACCACCTGCTATCCAGACCACAGCAGGTGGTCATCTTCCGCCTGAGAACGGGACACAACAGACTTAACCAGCATCTCCACAAGAAGCTGCATGTTGTGCCCTCCCCCATGTGTTCCTGTGGGGAAGCAGAGCAGGACACGGCCCACATCCTACGAGACTGCAGGAACCACCAGGTGCTGAGAGAGGAAATCTGGCCAATGCCGGAGTCCCTGCACAACAAGCTGTACGGGCCAGTGGCTGCGCTGCAGAGGACCACTAATTATATCTCAAGATCTGGACTCCAAGTGTGATCGGCGATCGAAAAGAAGAAAAGAAGAAGACAGCGTTTGCTATGCAAGTAATGCAACATTACTTCGCCGTGAACTAGCTGGCGAGATCAGCTCGTTACTCCCCCGGCTCGTTACTCCCCCTTAGGGTTAGGGTTAGGGTTAGGGTTAGAATAATAATGATAATAACTGGACATTTTTAAGTGCCTAACCTATGGCTCTAGGCCCTTTACAAAAGAACATATATTTACAGAATAGAACAATTAAAAGTACAACCTACATAAAACAAATTAACACAAATCACCACATGTACTGTTCACACAATAATCATATATTTCTTTCTTTCTTTATTTGGTGTTTAACGTCGTTTTCAACCGTTCAAGGTTATATCGCGACGGCGAAAGGGGGGGAGATGGGATAGAGCCACTTGTTAATTGTCTTAATTGTTTCTTGTTCACAAAAGCACTAATCAAAAAATTGCTCCAGGGGCTTGCAACGTAGTACAATATATGACCTTACTGGGAGAATGCAAGTTTCCAGTACAAAGGACTTAACATTTCTTACATACTGCTTGACTATAATCTTTACAAACATTGACTATATTCTATACAAGAAACACTTAACAAGGGTAAAAGGAGAAACAGAATCCGTTAGTCGCCTCTTACGACATGCTGGGGAGCATCGGGTAAATTCTTCCCCCTAACCCGCGGGGGTGCACACAATAATCATATATGCAATACACACTATATATATACAAACATACACAGCTAACACTCTCAACAATCATAACAACTTTATGGGAGAGGAGTATGTGCAGAAATGGAATGAAGAAGACATTAGGCCAGGTTGGTGTAATATTCTGTGAAAAAGAAAGTTTTCAACTGTTGTTTAAAAGAGCTGAGAGAGGTGCAGTGTCTGACAGAGAAGGGAAGAGAGTTCCAGAGTGGTGGTGCAGCACAACAGAAGCTTCTTGCTCCGTGCTGCTTCCTGTTGAAGCGCTCAACTTTCAGTAGCCTGGTGTCAGCGGATGATCTGAGTGTGCGTGATGGGGTGTATATGTACAGGAGTTCAGAAAGGTACTGAGGGGCACTTCCTGAGAAGACCTTGAAACACAGACAAGCGACTTTGTACTTGATACGCTGTTCCACAGGCAGCCAGTGGAGTGTGTATAGCAGGGGAGTGACATGCTGTGATTTCTTTGACCTAAGGATGATGCGGGCTGAAGCATTTTTAACAGTTTGGAGAGGTTGGATAACTAACTAAGGACATCCAATCAACAGGGCATTACAATAGTCTAAACGAGACAATATGCAGGAAGTGACAAGGGTTTTTGTGGCTTCTTCAGTGAGAAAGTGGCGGATGGAGCTGATGCGCCTAATTTCAAGGTAGGCTGCCTGACATGTTTTTGTGACATGATGTCTCATAGAGAGGTCAGAGTCAAGGTAGAACCCAAGATCTCTGGCCTTCCCTGAGAATGTGACAGATGCTGAGCCTAACTGAATGGCAGATGGAAGACTGTGACGAGAAGAAGAGGTTGAAGAGGCAAACAGAACTGCTTCAGTTTTTTCTTCGTTAAGTTTAAGTTTGTGTTCATTCATCCAGTCTTTTACATCAGAAACGCAGTCTTGTAGGAAAGAAACAAGGTCATTGACCTTTTTAGGAGGAGATGCTTGATGAAGCTGTGTATCGTCTGCGAGCATTTCATGACTGACTGCATGGTGGTTGATGATGGTGGATAGCTGTGTTGTCAGTGTACAAGACAAACAGTACCGGACCTAAGACTGAGCCCTGTGGTACTCCATAGAACAGAGGTGTTGTGCTAGAACGATGGTCTGCCACAAGAGCAAACTGACTTCTGTCTGACAGATAGGAACAGAACCAGGACAGGGGTGTTATGTATGAGTGACGTCGAAAGTACACGCCGACTTCAGCGAAGTCATGACTTGAAAGTCGCCGCCTACCGCAGGCGCTTAGTCGGTATGCACGAGTGACGACCAGACAGCCGACTTTCAAGTCGCCGTGAAAAGCAAGGTCACCAGTCAATCTATTTTTATAACGAGGAATTCCTTCCTTTGCGCATGCGCTAGGGTCATTCGATAACATCCTCCCGCTTCCTCGCACGGGAGTTCGACTATTCAGAGACAGAGAGCAGTGAAATATGGGTCAGTGGGACGGAGAGCGTGGAGAAATGGAGGCGCAAAAGATGAAACGAGCAAGAGGGTTGCCTGTCGCGTAAAAGCTGAGAGTCAAAAACGGCACCAGTGAAATATGGGTCAGTGCTACTTTGCTCTGAAACGAATCAAAGATGTCTTCGCTAATCTTATCGGTGTTGGTTCTAAAATAATATGACAAGGGAAGTGAATCTCGCAAAACAAAAAATATTTTTAGTCCAGCACTTCCAACTATTGGGTTCTGTCTAAAAACGATTACGGCGAAAAAATTCGTCGACTTTGATGGCGGAAAACCATGAAAATGGCCATTCTGTTCACTGAAGTCGGCGTGTAAACCATTTAGACGACCTCCGGAGCACGTCTAAATTTAGTCGCCAGTTTCGGTGGTACAAGCGTGTAGTCGCCACCCGTGCATACCGTGTATCTCGCGGTTGGCGGCACTCGCTGTTTGCACGCCGCCTAAACGTTTAGACGTCACTCATGCATAACTCCCCGGCACTGTGCTATTGATGCCGAAAGATTGTTCCAGACAAGAGAGTAGAAGCTTGTGGTCAATCGTATCAAACGCAGCAGAGAGATCTAACAGAAGTAGAGCGGAGACTTTGTTGTGATCAAGAGCCGTGAGTAGGTCATTTACAATGCGCAACAAAGCTGTTTCAGTTGAGTGGTTCGCACGATAGGCGGACTGGTGTACGTTTAAAAGGCTGTTTGCTTCAAGGTGTGCATTGAGCTGATGTAGGACAACTTTTTCCATGATTTTGGACCAGAATGGCAAGTTTGAAACGGGTCTATAATTTTTGAGGTCATTTTGATCGAGGGACGGCTTCTTCAAAAGGGGTTTTACAACAGCTGTTTTCCAAGCTGGTGGAACTGAACCCGAGTAAAGTGACTCATTAATCAGATTGGTAATGATGGGGAGAAGGACATCTAGGTTGTCATACATCAGTTTGGGAGGCATGGGGTCGAGTTCACATGTTTTGGGTTGGGTGGCTGAAACCAGCTTTCAGAAAAACTCCTCTGACACTGGACTGAAACTCGAAAAATACGGACCAGAATATTGTGCCTCATGCTGGGCTGACTGATAGGGTTAGGGGGGAGTAACGAGCCGGGGGAGTAACGATACGGGGGAGTAACGAGATGCTCCCATAGCGGGCAACTTAGATATATCATTCCATACACGTAGCAAGCTGTCAGATTCTTTCTGGATCTTGTTGAGTCAAATGCAGTGATATTATTCAGAAGTAGAGTTTGGCGATGGTTTTAGATGCATGCTCAAGCGAACTTGCATGCGTGCTTCTGCTAAATTAAAGTGAATTTCATTGAACTGACCTGAACTGAACTCAGCAAACAGAATGGAACAGAATGGAATGGAACGGAACCGCGTTGCAGCGGATGTCAATACGTTCGTTTGATTTTCATCAAGGAAAACCCAAACATTCAAAATTGATTTCATTCACTTCAGGTGCTTTTTTCAGTTTTTTGTTCCTTTTTATTCCAACCCAGCATTACATCTAAATCACTTTCTACGACGAATTTGGACAGAGAATCCAATCAAGGTTTTATTAATTTGGTGTGTCAACACACACGGCTATAGCAGGCGAGGCAAAACCAAATAGCAGGACCTTGAGGTACGATGCAAAGAGACCTCACTCAGAACTCTCGTCGTGGGTCTTCCGAACAAACACAACCTTTCCCGGGTGTTTGTTGACGACAGGCAGCCGTACTACGTCTGCTGACATTTGCACAGTGGCAACTTCGTCAAAGACTGCCGTGCAGGTTCTGGAAATAAAAGAGGGGTTTAAAGTGAGCCTAACTAACTATTTTAGAGTGAAATCGGATTTTCTCTCACTCTCTTTGGTTCTCAGTCTCTATTTCTCTCTGTCACTGTCTGTCTCTGTCTCTCTCTCTCTCTTTCTTTCTCTCTCTCTCTTTCTCTCTCTCTCTCTCTCTCTCTCTCTCTCTTTCTTTCTCTCTCTCTCTGTCTGTCTGTCTGTCTGTCTGTCTGTCTCTGTCTCTCTCTGTCTGTCTCTCTCTCTCTGTCTCTGTCTCTCTCTCTCTCTCTCTCTCTCTCTCTCTCTCTCTCTTTGTCAAAGTTGGTTGAAAGGGTGGATATAGGAGTGCGGATGCGTAGTCCGTCCATTCCCCCGTCTGACTGTATGCTCGCATTTTAATGATCTTTTTTGGTGCCTTCCTACGAAACGGGGTTATCTCTTGCATTCTTTGGCTTTAATCTGCTGATCAGAAAATGCATTGTCGTCTGAGAATCTAGCTAAAACCAGCTGAACTGTGCGGTAGGGATAGAGAAGACATTAAAGTCACAGCTGGGAAACCCACAGTAACGTGTGACCACATCGGAAAGAAGAAGATGGGACATGATCTTTCGGCTGAACAACTGTGACAACGAACAATTCCGTATCCGTCGGTGGGGCCATTTTGAAGTCGGGTTTTGAAGTGAAATTCGGCCAGTTACGTTTTGTTGTTGTTACTGTTTTTGGTGTTGTCATGCTTGTTTTTGTTGCTTTGTGTTCTTGATTATGTGTCTTTCTCGTTTGCTTATTCGTATGGTTGTTGTAGAATTTATTTAACACGCGGAAGTACCGACGAATCCGTCTTGGAAGGACTGACAGGCGCAGCTGACGTCGCCTATCTCAATCGTTCTCGTTTGTAACTTGTGTGATTAACCATTTATTCCACACACACGCACACACGCACGAACGCTCACACACATACACTCGCAATCACACACGCACGCTCGCACGCACACACACGCACGCACGCACACGTACGCACTCCCGAAGTGACAGCGCGGGGGGGGGGGGGGGGGGGGGGGGGGGGGTTGGAGGGCGGGTGGGGGGGGGGGGGCTTGAAATCACGTGGTCGGGGAGCATTCAGGTTCCATTAGCAGCCTAGCCCTACAGAACAGGGACAGTGTCACCATCAAAGGAACTACACACAGCACCCCCTCTGGAAGAGTGGACAACTCTCGACGGTTGTGTGGAGTGCATCTGGCATGTCGCGTCAAGAGTGATGGCCCCTGCGACCTCTTCTTCCGTTCTGTCTTTAAATGACTTCCTCGCTGTTACTTACCGCTACTTAGCTGCCCTTTTAGCGTGTTAACTTTTGTTGGAATAGGTGACAGCGGGAAAAGTTGTCTAGATTCGTACAAGAGTGGGTGTTTGATTTGTAGTTACTCGAGCAACAATAACAACAAAGCCTACAACAAGCAACAGCAACACGCGCGCGCGCGCACGAAAAAAGAATCATCAACAACAATACTAAAACAACAACAAAGACAACACAAACAAATGGCCTGTTGTAATTTTCGAGGCTACTTAAATAGGAAAGCGTATTGCATTCGCAGGGAAAAGCATAATCTATTATTCATTGCATGCATGCAATACACTTTTTTGAAACACACATTGAAATGTTAAAGTTCGCAGAGGCCGATTAATTGTTTGTTTCTGTGCATGTTTTGGTGTGTTTCATAAAGTTGATTTTTGTCTCTTTTCCCCTTTTTGTTACTTTCTGTTTTTCCATGGGGAGAGATTCCCGGATGGTGGAAAATATGGAAAAGTTAAGGGGCTTACTGTCCGTCAGGTCTAAATTGCCTATATTGGACATGACTTGGTTTTTACGATAGTTTAAAAAAATATTAAATTTTTTTAAAATTTTTTAAAAGAAATTTCAATTTAAAAAAATATTAAAAACAAAAATTAAAATTCTAAAAAAAAACTGTAAAAAAAGTAAAAAGTAAAAAAAAAAAATTGGGGGGGGGGGGGGGGGGGAAATATCAAGGCGCTAGGCCTTTATACATGTATGTCAGTGTGTGAGGTTACCAACGGACGCTGAAATAACACATCACCACGAACACAGGAAACCTTCATAGACACCCGCCAATTATGCTCCTTTGGACACTTCTTCCGCCCTGCGCAGCTGAGCTCAAAAGAGTAATTTCACCAGTCCCATTGACCTACTTAAATGTATTGCTATGCATGGGTGCACTTTTGTAAGCCGGAATTCCTGCTATTTAGTTAGCTGCCCGGCAGCTGGGTACCGGGGGGAAATTAAGATCTCAACCCAGGAAGAGCAACGACTATTTCATTGTATTGGTTTCTCACAACAACAAAAACAAAACAAAAATGGTTCAATGAGGTAGAGTTGTCATATTCCATAACAGCACGTAACGTAACGTAACGTAACGTAACGTAACGTAACGTAACACGGTTGGTTAATTGTTGGTTTAAACGCCCCTTCAACTTATAACACATCAGAACATAACATATTTCAATTGCACAACAGACCGGCACGGTTGGCCTAGTGGTAAGGCGTCCGCCCTGTGATCGGGAGGTCGTGGGTTCGAACCCCGGCCGGGTCATACCTAAGACTTTAGAATTGGCAATCTAGTGGCTGCTCCGCCTGGCGTCTGGCATCATGGGGTTAGTGCTAGGACTGGTTGGTCCGGTGTCAGAATAATGTGACTGGGTGAGACATGAAGCCTGTGCTGCGACTTCTGTCAATGTGACTGGGTGAGACATGAAGCCTGTGCTGCGACTTCTGTCTTGTGTGTGGCGCACGTTATATGTCAAAGCAGCACCGCCCTGATTATGACCCTTCGTGGTCGGCTGGGCGTTAAGCAAACAAACAAACAAACAAAAATTGCACAACACAACACAGCACAACACAACACAACACACATTCTTTATTCCTGCTTGGAAATAAACTGCATGCACTGGTGATCATTTCAACACTAAAATGACTGAGTATGAGAGTTTTTTTTTTTAAATAATATTTATGAAGACTGTAGGACGGTTTCGAGAACAGTGTAGTAGCAAAGACCATGAAGCCTACATTCTGTGGATAAATCCATATTTTCGTGTTAGCCGGAAATTTGCAATATTCCCGGTGTCAAAATGTAAAAATAAACACAAGAAAATCCTCAGATTTGTGTCAATCTCGAGACCAAACCGCAGTGGTTGTGAGAGGGGGTGTTTGATTTGTATTTACTCGAGCAACACTAAATGGGGGGGGGGGGGGGGGGGGGCGAGAGGGGTGAGTACAGATGTGCTCTTTATGGAAGAAGTGTGACAGATAGGCAGGAGGCTGAGCGTTGACAGGCAGAATATTGCAAAGGAGACAGGCCACTCTTACGACTAACGCAATGGTGTAATTTCCTCGGCTGGTGATACCCATACACCGCGCCGACCGATAGTGTGGTCTTCTTCACTGCATACTTTACAAGAGTGTGTGATGCACCAGGACATTGAGACAGTGTGACAATCGGTCCGGAAGAGAAGAGTATAAGGCGTACAACCTAGGGAGATTATGACAGAAAATTATGATGATACTCATACACCACGCAAACTCACAATGATGTCTTCGGCACTGCGCTCTTCGCGACATGCTCTATAGAAAATTGTGACGTGTGGTGATCGGTCCGGAAGAAATTAAGAGCGGAGGGGGATAGGAATGGAGGGGGGGGGGGGGGGGGGGAAAGGGAGGTTTTGTTGATTGCTGTCGATGACAGTGAGTGCTTGTGGCCCAGTTGAGGAGAGCGCTGCAAAGTGGGTGCATTTCCTGGAGGGATTTTTCCTTGTACAAAAAAAGCTGTCGGATTGGTTTCCTGGCATAAAAAAATCACACTCAGTCAGACAGTCTCGTGGCCAACGCAAAAATGCCGTAAAGTGCATGCTTTCACTTTAGTTTTACTTTTGTACTTCGTCGACAATATTTTAAAGAAATGCTTTACTTAAAACTCGACAGGGGAATTACTAAGGAACGGGCTGGAACGGAGGGGGTTGGATTTAGAGGTGGGGATGTCCTTGTTTTCGGTAGACCCCCTCCCATACCCGCTACCCGACAAGAATACTTTTTTTCTCAATGAGATCCAAAATACCCCTTTAAAATACATGTTAACAGCATCCGAAGCCAGGGGCCTTGCCCCCCAGACCACCCCACGTGACCAGTCCCTGCACCTATTCCTCAGTTCGGAAGTCCCTACCTCTCATACACTAGTTACAGCCCTGTGTTTTACACAGCAATAAGCGATACCGCGGGTAGTTATAGTCAAGAAATCATGTTACCCACTCTGTAACAAAGCCGCAGAACCGATTGATTCCAAATATAATTATTATCGTCAATTCAAAACAGGAAATGTAGGTTTTTCTGCTCTATAGACTCGTTTGTTATATCATGTCACTTTTAAACTGTCAAATATTTGAACAAAGGCGTAATTTGTGACGGTGTGGTAAAGTCCGGGGTGTCCCGTGACCTACCTACAAGATCGGAGGAAAACACTAGAAAATGAACCTGACGCTTCTCGTGGTACATTCCAATCTGCAATATAAGGACCAGCTCTTTGTTAGGACCATTTGCCCAAAGCGACCACCCCAAAGAATCTCCTCTGGGTTTTACATTTTAAAATTCATGTCAAGAGCGACCTCGTGTCTAACACGACCAGTCAATGTGAGTCCCAACTGACGGTTCAAACCTGTCTAGGACGGCTGCACCAGAAAAATGCCAGTCATTTTGTATTGAATTAGACCTCTTCTGTCCCAGTTGAGGCAATTGGGTCAGTAGCACTAATTAACCCTGCCTCTGTCGTTTGCAGTACTGGGACCGCTGGGGGCTCATCGATTTGTTAATCAGACGCAAACACTCACTTCAGGTGAAATCAGCAAGATTGCGTCATTAAAATTACATCGGACTGCTGTCCTATTCTGTGGATGATTGCCCTGCTTGGTGCTTTGGAATTTGTTGTTGCACATGCATTCCTGTGGATCGATCTGTCTGTGTGTGTGTGTGTGTGTGTGTGTGTGTGTGTGTGTGCGCGCGCGCGCGTGTGTGTGTGTGTCTGTGTGTCTGTGTGTCTGTGTGTGTCTGTGTGTGAGGGTGTGTGTGTGTGTGTGTGTATGTTTCTGTGTCTGTGTCTGTGTCTGTCTGTCTGTCTGTGTTTATCTGTGCAGACGCGTTTTCTGGTCCTAACCTGGGTCATGGTGATCCGAGCCTAAAATTAAAAACAAAAAAACCCACCAAGTCTGTTGTTGACAGGTGTAATTATGGGACACTCATCTATAACTGAAAGTTGTTTTGTTTTGTTGTGTGTTGCAGTGCTTTGGTTTGATTGCGGGCTGTCTTTCTTTCTTTCTGTCTTTGTGACAAAGAATTATTTGCAGAGTAAGGTTCATCTGCGTACAGGCAATAATTTATAATAATATCCTTACAAACACAGGAATAAAAGGAACTAGTAATACCCGTGCTCCGCACGGGATTTTTTCTTCTTCATTAATTACAGAGTTAATTATGAATAAGCAATGGCACGCGCGTACAGAACAAAATGCCATACATTTATTGGGAGAGAGAAACAAGTCACGTAAGGCGAAAATACAACATTTAGTCAAGCTCAGTCGAACTCACAGAATGAAACTGAACGCACTGCATTTTTTCACAATGACCGTAGTCTGCCGCTTGTGCAAAACGGAGTGAAACTGACGAGCCTGTTCAGCGCTGTAGTGGTTTCGCTGTGCTGCATAGCACGCTTTTCTGTACCTCTCTTCGTTTTAACTTTCTGAGCGTGTTTTTAATCCAAACATATCATATCTATATGTTTTTGGAATCAGGAACCGACAAGGAATAAGACGGAATTGTTTTTAAATCGATTTCGGAAATTTAATTTTGATCATAATTTTTATATTTTTAATTTTCAGAGCTTGTTTTTAATCCAAATATAACATATTTATATGTTTTTGGAATCAGCAAATGACGAAGAATAAGATGAAATTGTTTTTGGATCGTTTAATAAAAAAATAATTTTAATTACAAGTTTCCGATTTTTAATGACCAAACTCACTCATTAGTTTTTAAGCCACCAAGCTGAAATGCAATACCAAACCCCGGCCTTCGTCGAAGATTGCTTTGCCAAAATTTCAATCAATTTGATTGAAAAATGAGGGTGTGACAGTGCCGCCTCAACTTTTACAAAAAGCCGGATATGACGTCATCAAAGACATTTATCGAAAAAAGGAAAAAACTTCCGGGGATATCATTCCCAGGAACTCTCATGTCAAATTTCATAAAGATCGGTCCAGTAGTTTGGTCTGAATCGCTCTACACACACACACAGACAGACAGACACACACACACACATACACCACGACCCTCGTCTCGATTCCCCCCTCTATGTTAAAACATTTAGTCAAAACTTGACTAAATATAAAAAGGGCACAGTGGTGGATTGGCCATGACTTGTGCAGTGACAACAGTAACATATTAAATTTAGAAGTAATTGCGACAAAGTTACCCAAAAAAAGCGCTAGCACACACAGAACAACAAAATGTGATAAAACATCAAACCTAAGAAAAGCAGCGTTCAATGTGCAATGAACTGCAAACCATTTACACAGCAGCAAACATGTGACGCTTTCTGAAATTTCGGTCAATGTAGCGATATTTTCTTTTTACCAGGCTCGGCGCTTGAATACACTTTCTTTGTTTTCTTGCGTAGCTGCTCGCCATTAGTAATGCAAGAATCTACAGCTTGGTGAAGGCAGACAGTTACGAAGGAAAGGCTTAATGCAGCAAAACAAAAGAAATGGCTACATTGACCGAAATCTCAGAAAATATGACACATGGGAGTGAAACAAACACATAAACACAGCATTAAATGAGCAAATAGTGTGCACAGTACAAAAAAAAGAACCGGCACGGTTGGCCTAGTGGTAAGGCGTCTGCCCCGTGATCGGGAGGTCGTGGGTTCGAACCCCGGCCGGGTCATACCTAAGACTTTAAAATTGGCAATCTAGTGGCTGCTCCGCCTGGCGTCTGGCATTATATGGGGTTAGTGCTAGGACTGGTTGGTCCGGTGTCAGAATAATGTGACTGGGTGAGACATGAAGCCTGTGCTGCGACTTCTGTCTTGTGTGTGGCGCACGTCATATGTCAAAGCAGCACCGCCCTGATATGGCCCTTCGTGGTCGGCTGGGCGTTAAGCAAACAAACAAACAAACAAACAAACAAACAAAAGTTGTACACATCAGCAAATAGGAATGAAAAAGTAACCCAGTGGTAAATATACAGTGGGTTCTGTGAACAATAACAAATCATATAATTGGGAAAGAATAAAACAGCGTTAAATTGTGCCCTTTTCTGAGATTTCAGTCAATGTGGACAGTCTGAGAATTCAATCAATGTGACAAAATCATTTTGTCACGCTTCAACCAAGATGATGAATGCTAGTTAAAATGTGTAAAAGAATATATAACACCAATCATATAATTGGGAAAGAAATCTCGTCGCAATACCCCAACAGCTCGAGTCACCCACAATGAAACGTTTGTACGATTGACTGGACTTAAACAAATTAGCGGCTACATTGACATAAGTGAGGGACATAAATGTGCAAAAAAATTTGCCCAGAGAACAATAGTTGTACACATCACCATATATGTGTCTTGAGAGGGGAAAAAAACCAGCACTAAATGGAACAAAATGTGTACACTTTAGCAAACATGTGAGTGAAAAATAAAATGTTAAAATGTGAAATTGATTCTGCGTTCTGCGAACAACAAAATGTGTACACATGCATTGTGCACAGAGAACACAAGTTTACAGATCACCATGCATATATGGCATTATGATGGTTAGGCCTGAAGAAATACATTTGCTTTTGTTTTAATATTTCCAGCACAACATAATTAAAACATTTCATTTGCCAAATCAGCCCCACCAAAACTGATAAATAGGACTAAGCATGGAGTATTCATTGCAGGGGCTCTTTTTACATTTAGTCAAGTTATGACTTATTACATTTAGTCAAGTTATGACTAAATGTTTTAACATCGAGGGGGGAATCGAGACGAGGGTCGTGGTGTATGTGCGTGTGTCTGTGTGTGTGTAGAGCGATTCAGACTAAACTACTGGACCGATCTTTATGAAATTTGACATGAGAGTTCCTGGGTATGAAATCCCCGAACGTTTTTTTCATTTTTTTGATAAATGTCTTTGATGACGTCATATCCGGCTTTTCGTGAAAGTTGAGGCGGCACTGTCACGCCCTCATTTTTCAACCAAATTGGTTGAAATTGTGGTCAAGTAATCTTCGACGAAGCCCGGACTTCGGTATTGCATTTCAGCTTGGTGGCTTAAAAATTAATTAATGACTTTGGTCATTAAAAATCTTAAAATTGTAAAAAAAAATTAAAATTTATAAAACGATCCAAATTTACGTTTATCTTATTCTCCATCATTTGCTGATTCCAAAAACATATAAATATGTTATATTTGGATTAAAAACAAGCTCTGAAAATTAAATATATAAAAATTATTATCAAAATTCTTTTTCGAAATCAATTTAAAAACACTTTCATCTTATTCCTTGTCGGTTCCTGATTCCAAAAACATATAGATATGATATGTTTGGATTAAAAACACGCTCAGAAAGTTAAAACGAAGAGAGGTACAGAAAAGCGTGCTATCCTTCTCAGCGCAACGAATACCCCGCTCTTCTTGTCAATTCCACGGGCACTGCCTTTGCCACGGGCGGTGGAGTGACGATGCTACGAGTATACGGTCTTGCTGCGTTGCGTTGCGTTCAGTTTCATTCTGTGAGTTCGACAGCTACTTGACTAAATGTTGTATTTTCGCCTTACGCGACTTGTTTGTTTGTCATGCTGTGTGCCACATGCGTTGCACCCAATAAACATGCCAGAAGTGGGCCATTGCTGGCGTTTTGATGGCAATGCCAGTTGCCAGAACTACTGCCATCAAAGGCCCACTTATGGCCCAATGCTGGCATATTACCCGTATGCACATTGGCAAATTGATGGGCCATCACTGGCAAGCCAGCACTTTGCCAGCAAAAACCCATCATTTATTTGCTGGCTTTTTGATGGCTTGCCATCATTTTGCCAGCAATTTTCCAGCAAAAACCCATCATTTATTTGATGGCTTTTTGATGGCTTGCCATCATTTTGCCAGAATTTTGCCAGCAAAAACCCATCATTTATTTGATGGCTTTTTGATGGCTTGCCATCATTTTGCCAGAATTTTGCCAGCAAAAACCCATCATTTATTTGATGGCTTATTGATGGCTTGCCATCAAAAACCCAGTATTTTGCCAGCATTTCGCCAGCATTTCGCCAGCATTTTGCAGGTTTTTAGTTCCATATAAAAAAAAACTTTTTTCCATATATTTTCCGTTAATGGCCCTTTACCTGCTGAAATTACCGGGCCAGTTGTGGCCCGGCAAAATGCCATATTTCTGTCTTTACCATTGCCAGCAAAATGCCAATAAGTTGCAGGAAATATACCAATACCACTGATTCGGATAGAATGACGGCTCTATTCATGTACTCGATCTGCACAGTCTTGTTAGCCCATAGATGGTTGTTAGAAGTCTATAAATATGCTTTGTTTTGTCATTTTTTACTGTGAATGTAATAACAATAACAAAACACAGCACATCAATGGACTTTTCAACCCATGCTGGCGGCAAGACGTGCGCAAATAAAGCAAAGGGCAATGCTGTCAAGCTGTACATTAGTAATATGCATATGCGTAATTATCAAATTCATCAGTAAAATGCAATTGAAATGCTAATCACATTTGTCGTGTAACTTATCTGGCAAGTAAAGGCAGTGGTTTTGACAGAATATCGTCATCAACGCAGTTATAGCGGGCACAACAACAATACAGTAATATATATTAAAAACAAAACAAATGTAAAGCTTCCAAACAGCAACGACTCATTACCGAAACATTACAGAAACGTACGCTTTGTTTTCAGTTGCTCACTGTTTTATTTTATTTGTACAGCGTTCTAAATTTCACACTCGAGACATGATGACCAAAGGCAGGAATGTTTCTTGTTCACTTCCCAGTAAACCTCCGTAGGATTGTCTTGATTCTGTCATTTCTCTGTTCGCATCCGCAACGTTGAGATAACGCTTCTTTTCTTTGTTCTGACGTCGTAGCCTACGGTAAGCCATTAAAACTCTCAAGTCCTCCTGCCGTTCACCTTTTGAAACATGAAAGCAAACGAGTTTTGTTGGTTTTAATTCATTATTCCATATCACACACACACACACACACACACACACACACACACACACACACACACACACACACACACACACACACACACACACACACACACACACACACACAACCAAACAACCAAACAAACGCAAGCATACACGCAGGCATGCAAGCAAACAGCACACGCACGCACGCACGCGCGCGCGCTCACACACACACACACGCGCACACACACACGCGCGCACAC
>NC_090248.1:34649865-34669865 GCF_037325665.1 Littorina saxatilis
ATCCTGCAGTCACCTCCCCTGTTTCGAGACCACGGGCTTGTGAAAGACAAAGCAGTTACAACGAGTTCACAGGTCAAGTTCCTTCCTTATTCTGCACACGGTCATGTTATGATGATGGTCATAGAAGCTACATTAGCTCGAAACGCAACACTATTTGGCACTGTTCTCTCTCACACACATACACCCACAGACAGACCCCCACGCACTGACATGCTAACATGCTCACCGTCAAACACAAACACATAGACACACACACTGACACACACACTGACACACACACACACACAAACACTCACACACACACACACACTACACACACAGACATTGACACACACACACACACACACACACACACTCTCTCTCTCTCTCTCTCTCTGTCTCTGTCTCTGTCTTACATAATGATGTCAATTCAGTTGTAATATGTCTTACTTCAGTTCATTTATAAACATCATACATGTAACAGTAGTTTTCTGTACTTGTTTATTCCTTAGCCATTTTAGACTAGTCCCTCTTTAAGGCGAGGACGAGATGTAACAAGAGGCGAAGCCTTCAAGGCTCACGTAAGAAATAGACAAACAGTAACACAAACTCAATCACCCCGTCACACATACACACCCACACACACAGTAAGCTTAGGTGACACTGTGCAAGAAAGAGAGACACTAGATCTAGATCTGTCTGTCGATCTGCATGTAGCCTACTTACAGGGACACGACTGCCAAAAAGTCTCGGCCCGCTCAAAATAACAATGACCGAGACCACACACACCACGCGAGAGAGAAAGACTACAGGGAGGCATGCCGTCATGATGCATTAATTGACGTCAAACACTTTTGACCGTGACGTAATCTTATGCGAGCTTTATCCGTAGTCTTGGATAACCACTCACACATAGACTCGGAAATGTTAAAGTTTCTACCACAGACATACACACGCACAAACACACACACACACGCACACACACACGCACAAACGCACAGACAGACAAAGTTACGATCGCATAGGCTACACTTCGTGAGCCAAAAAAGCATATCACTGCTTACTCTATTACCCTCGTCAGTTAAATAAAGAATTGTTCTTGTTCTTGTCCTTGTTCTCTCTCTCTCTCTCTCTCTCTCTCTCTCTCTCTCTCTCTCTCTCTCTCTCTCTCTCTCTCTCTCTCTATCTCTCTCTCTCTCTCTCAGTCTCTCTCTCTCTCTCATCATATCCGGCTTTTCGTGAAAGTTGAGGCGGCACTGTCACGCCCTCATTTTTCAACTAAATTGGTTGAAATTTTGGTCAAGTACTCTTCGACGAAGCCCGGGGTTCGGTATTGCATTTCAGCTTGGTGGCTTAAAAATTAATTAATGACTTTGGTCATTAAAAATCTGAAAATTGTAAAAACAATTAAAAATTTATAAAACGATCCAAATTTACGTTTATCTTATTCTCCATCATTTGCTGATTCCAAAAACATATAAATATGTTATATTCGGATTAAAAACAAGCTCTGAAAATTAAATATATAAAAATTATTATCAAATTTTTTTTTCGAAATCAATTTAAAAACACTTTCATCTTATTCCTTGTCGGTTCCTGATTCCAAAAATATATAGATATGATATGTTTGGATTAAAAACACGCTCAGAAAGTTAAAACGAAGAGAGGTACAGAAAAGCGTGCTATCCTTCTCAGCGCAACGAATACCCCGCTCTTCTTGTCAATTCCACGTGCACTGCCTTTGCCACGGGCGGTGGAGTGACGATGCTGTGAGTTCGACAGCTACTTGACTAAATATTGTATTTTCGCCTTACGCGACTTGTTCTTTCTCAGAAAGATTGGGCCTTTTGAAGACAAAATCCAAGTTCAGTTAACGTTTCATTTCCAAAGACGATCGTGTAATTTCTTCCCTGTACAGATAGAAAGGGCTTCATTGGTGTTGACATTTCGACATTTCATCAAGTTTCTTTTTCCCGGAATTGTGTTGTTATTGTTTGTCCGTGCAATGTTCACACGACCTAACTTACATGCTTTCGGGGTTTGTATTCACTCAATTACACGGTTGAGCACAAAACTTACTTTGTGCAAAGGGGTCTATCCCTAGCAAACGCCCACCCCCCAATTTTGCCCTAAATCTGTGCACAGGGGGGGGGGGGTGGGCTTATGGTAGGGATTTTACGGTATATATATATATATATATATATATATACGACTTGTGTCTGTGTGTGTGTGTGTCTGTGTGTGTGTGTGTGTGTGTGTGTGTGTGTTTGTGTGTGTGTGTCCGCGATGCACGGCCAAAGTTCTCGATGGATCTCTTTTAAATTTGGTGGCCATATTCAGGTACACCCCGGACACAACCTGGTCGATGAGATATTTCAACACGTGCTCTCAGCGCGCAGCGCTGAACCGATTTTGGTTTTTCTCTGGATACATTCCCAGTAACTCTTCCTTATCTTCTCCAGTGTTTTCAGCGTTTATCTCCCTTCCTTCGTGTGGCGTCAATCCATATTCCCGTTACTACGTTACTATTTTAGAATGTCACTGCACTGTCCAGAACGCTTTCATTGCACCCGTAAGTTGTCCTTACTGTAAAAGTGAAAAGGTCGAATCAATTTATAGCCACGCGAAAAATACAGTGTCATCTATCTCTATATATGTATATATATATATATATATATTAGAGGAATACCCGGCTTCGCCGGGGTGAATCGCGAGACAGAGACAGACAGCGTGGCGGTTCATCACAATCACCTCTGCAGGCGAAGTCCTGTCAAACGGGATTGAGAATTTTAGAGCTTATTTCTTAGCCCTATAATTATTATCTGTTGTGGCTTCTCAAATGCCTGAACATACAGACAGACAAAAGCCGCTAGACCCCATCACAAACAGAACTCTACAATCCACAGGTTTTTGCCCACACACACACACACAAACACACACACAGAGAAGCCGTATATATATATATGTATATCTATATCTATAAATATATAGAGATAGGTGAGAGTGTATTTTTCGCGTGGCTATAAATTGATTCGACCTTTTCACTTTGACAGTAAGAACAACTTACGGGTGCAAGGGAAGCGTTCTGGACAGCGCAGTGACATTCTAAAAATAGTTACTCAGAAACGGGAATTTGAGGTGAACGGCGCGAGACAGAGACAGACAGCGTGGCGGTTCACCACAATCACCTTTGAAGGCGAAGTCCTGTCAAACGGGATTGAGAATTTTAGAGCTTATTTCTTAGCCCTATATTATCTGCTGTGGCTTCTCACATGCCAGAACATACAGACAGTTAGTTAGTTAAAATTAATATTAAAAGTCCTACGGTTTTGAGCCATTAAGGACTTGAGTGTTTGTCCGCTTTCAAAAAGAGGAAAGAAAGAAACAAAAAATAAGGAGAGGAGGGCAGGGGGTGGGGTTGAGTTGATAATGCTCTGTGGAATTTGTTAAAATGAAAAGTAGTTAAGATGTTTCTTGGTAAGAATTATAAGTCTGTATTCTATATCTTGAATAACGGGCTTGTAATATTATTTTTTTTAATTTCAAATCGAGTTAAAAAGTGGAACCTTTCAGGATCACCAATAAAACCAAATAGATGAGCAAGTAAGAGGAACACGAACAATAAATCTCAAAACTTTTTACAAATAAAAGGATTAAGATGTAAGCCACGAAGGCCGTGGTAATAAAAACAATATGTACAGTTTGGCGACTAGTGGGCCTTGGGTGAGGATATGTTGTCTAGAAGGTAGTCGCTGGAATCAGGAGGGATGGCGGGAGCCACTCGACCTCAAACTGAAACACGCTGATGTGATAATCTGGGCTTAGTTATACCCACAGCCCCATGTCCGAGTCCCTGACCAGTCGGCACAGCAGCAAGCTGTGTGACCAGCCTAGAGAACTGCTACTGCGCAGATAATCCTGGGGACTCAGACCATGGAGCTGCATATGGTCATATAAGGTTTTAAAGGTAATTCTATTTGTAGCGCATGGAGCGAAAATGTGTTGAAATGAATAGGGTTCTCCACAATGGCAGGACTTGTTAAAGATATGGAAGCGGCAGCCGCCGGCACGGAGGCGTCTGAAGATAGTGAGGAGGTTTGTTGGGAGATCGGGGTGTAGATCGTTCATATCAATGGGTTGATAGGACAGAGATGTTACGTACTGACTTCGAATGAGTTTACGGATTTTACTGTAGAACTCGGTTACTGAGTAGCCGATGTTAGTGTTAGCTGGGCTAGATTCTGCCGCTTCTTTGGCAGCGACATCCGCCAGTTCATTTCCCCGGACCCCTACGTGAGAGGGGACCCAGAGAAATGATACGGATGTGCCGGATGAGATTAACTGGTGACATATAAAGAGGATTTCTCTTTGTAGCTCTGCCCGATTTGATGTGTTTCGATGCAGAGCTTGTAGTGAAGAGCGCGAGTCAGAGCAGAAAACTACCGCACGCGGTGTGACTGGGAGGTCATTTATAAAAGTGCATGCCATGAGCAAGGCAAATAGCTCGGCTGAGAATATGGAGATGTCTTTATTAAGAGTATATTTCCTTGAGATTTTGAGATCTGGGATCACAAAGGCGCAGCCAACGCTGCCGTCTGCAAATTTGGATCCGTCAGTAAAGACTTTTAAATGCTCCGAGAATTTGTAGTTTAGGGTTTCTTTTGTAACAGTAGCTAGGTAGACGGGGTTATCTTTTTTGGTAGTATTATCTTCACTGTCGTATATGATAGTAGGGGTTTCCTCAAGCCAAGGCGGGTAGGAGGGCGGGGGGACCCTGGCCAGCTCACTGACCTTCACCCCGCTATCGGCTAGAATGCGGTTTACTGTGTCGGATAAGGGTAGCGTTTTGGCCAAGAGTTGAGTGCTATGTTTGGTGTTGGCCTCATAATTTTGGTGCTGAGGAAAAAAGTCAGTCAGGACCTCGCAGGCAGAGTTCTCTACCGCGTGGGCTCTGACAGCATACTGAGCTGAACGGAGTTTTATCTCATCCACAAGGGGCAGCCACCCACACTCGCTGTAGACTCGACTCTTACTCGCTTGTTGGGAGAGTCCCAGAGCTATTTTGAGCGCCCTGCACTCTATAATAGCCAGTTTTTTCATGAGCGCCGGGCGCGTCGCGAAATAAGCTTCGCACCCGTAAAGGAGGCGGGAGCGAATTAATGCCCGCACTACCTCTGTGACACACTTACGTCCTCTGGCCCAGGATTGGGACGCCAGGTAGCGTATGATATAAAGATCCTTGTTGGCCTTATTGATCAGATGTTCGATATGACTGGTCCAGTTAAGTCGGGTATCGATGATAACGCCGAGGAACTTAACTTCTGAGCTCGGTTTGATAATATCACAACCTATCTTTATACTGCAGTTCCTGTACAGTTGTCTACGGGAGACAACAAGAAAGACTGTTTTATTTGAGGCTAGTTGGAAGCCGTTGGTGTACATATATTGACAGAGGTTGTCGATTTTAGTTTGGTAAGAAGATAAGTCAACAGTGTTGGTAACTCTGTTATGGCGTGGTCTATTAGTGTCTATTAAGGCGAGGTCGTCCGCATACAGAAGTACACTGGCACCGTCAACCTTAACAGAAGTAATGTCATAGAGCATGATGCTGAATAAGTTTGGCGCGATGATACTGCCCTGGGGAACCCCCATGTCCAGCGCATGGGTTTCGGACACCGAAGAGCCCACTCGGACAGACATCTTGCGATTGCTGATGAAGTTTTTGATGAATTGGTACATGTGGCCAGAGACACCGATTCTGCCGAGTTTTAGGAGTAGACGAGCATGCCAGACGCTGTCGTACGCAGATTTAATATCAAAGAAGGTTCCAAGAAGAGAATTATTACTATGTGCCAAGGTCTTTTTGATTTTTTCAGTGACGTGCACAATGTGGTCCGCACACGAACGACCTTGCCTAAAACCTGCCTGGCATGTAGGAATGATATTGTGTTTATTGAGGTGGAACTCCAGCCTCTGGTTCACCACACGCTCAAAGATCTTGCTGAGGTGGGGGGTTAGTGATATGGGGCGGTAACTGCCAGGTAGATTGCCCGGTTTTCCGCTCTTCAATACTGCTACTACTTGTGAGTCTGACCACGCTGCGGGGATAGTATCCTTTAACCAGCATAGGTTGAAAAACTGAGTGAGCAACTTAACAAAGTTAGGTGGTAGATGTTTTATCATGTGATATGATATTGGGTCTAAACCTGTGGATTTTTTGGGGTCTTTCACAGAAGAGATGGCGTTTTGGACTTCTTTTGCCTTAAACATGCAGTTTATAGGCAACTGGTTGTCATCTGGGGGGTATGTGAAACCCTTCTCCTGATCTAACCTATAATTGAGTCGTTCAGTATCTAGGGATTTTGATTGACTATTTTTGGCAAAGGTATCTGCTAATAGGTTTGCCTTTTCAGAGTCAGTTGTGGTCATTTTATCACCCGATAGTAGTGGCTTTTCTTTAGTTCTGTATCTACATTTAAATCTGCGGATTTTCTTCCAGATTTTGCCACAGTCTTTGTAATCTTTAGTTTCTTTGTGGACAAAGTTTTCCCAGTTTTGAAGTTTAGCCTCAGCGGTGATCTGGTTAAATTGTATTTCAGCTGACTTCATATTCGTGAAGTTTGCGTCTGAGCAGTGCCTGAGATATGTCCTAATGTGATATCGCTTGTTTGCCAAGGCTTCATCACAGTCTGCATTCCACCACTCATTCCTTTTGGCCTTACAGTTAGGATTTACTGATTTAAGCGGAATGTGATTATTGGCAGCAGTGAGTATACATTGACGTATGTTATTGTAAGAGGCTTCGATGTCATCCGTAAGGAGAGTTTCCTCCCTGACACCCTCGAGCTCCGCACGGAAGCTGTCCCAATTTGCCTGTTTGTAATTGTACTTTTTTCTGACCTCCGAGTTATTGCGATTAGGGGCGAAGTGGCGGAAGGTAAGAACAATGGGTAAGTGATCGGAGCCGAGGGCGTCCGGGAAAACGTTCCAGTCGATGTCAGTGACTATGGCATTTGAGCAAAGGGAGAGATCGATTGCTGACGGGGAATGGTCAGCTCTGTCTGGAAGTCTGGTTGCCGAGCCATCGTTTAGTATACAAAAGTCAGTTTCCAAAATGACGTCAGCAAGGTTGCTATTGGCATGTTTGTATCTAGGGTTAGCAGAGTCCCACAGAGGGTGGTGATTATTAAAATCACCCATCACGCACCAGTGTGCCCTGCCATGATCCAGGGATTTTAGCCAGTCGGTAGTTCCTTTTTTATTACACCCGTGGGGGTAATATATGTTAACTATGTTGATGGTTTTGGATCCCTTTATTTCGATTTCAACAGCACATGTACTGAGATTTTCTGAACTAGGGATGAGAGGTGCAAAGGGTTTGTAATTTAAGGAAGACTTTAGATAAATAGCTGTTTGAATGAGTTGCCCTGAGCCCTTTTGCTCTACTATGGGAGGGAAGTCAAAACCATCTATAGAAGGCAGTAGGGAGCGTTTTCTCTTGACTGACTGGATAACTAAGATGTCAGCAGAGTGATTTGATATATAATTATATAGCTGAGAGAAGTTAGAGTTGATAGAGCGACAGTTCCACTGTAATATGATAAATCCGTGACCGCTTTCACCTTGTTCAGCCATTTTAACACGCACAAAGAAGGTAAGTTAAAGGGCAGATTTAAAATAGGTTAAAAAGTGGTTTTGACAGCTTTCATATCCGTCACGGACAACTGCTTGGCACCAGCAAGGGCGCCCAGCGCCAGAGTGGCGCCGCCCGGAATGAAGCGTTCAACCTTGGTGTTGGAGAGTTGTGTGTATGTAGCTGAGAGGGAGTCGATCAGGTCGAGAGGACTCTGCATCTGTCTGGCCTTAACCATGAAGCCGAGGCACTGCTCGATGAAACCTTGAAGGCCTCTTTGTTGTTCATTTAAGTTTGCATATTGCTCTCCTGTTTTTAGCTTATCTAGTGCAGCGTCGGCTAGCTCAAGCTCTGCCTTCTCCTGCTCCTCCCTCATCTGCTGCTTTATTTCCTGTTCAGTTTTAAGTTTGTATTCTCTGAATCTGAATCATACAGACAGACAAAAGCCGCTAGACCCCATCACAAACAGAACTCTACAATACACAGGTTTTTGCCCACACACACACACAAACACACACACACACACAGAGAAGCCGTATATATATATGCATATCTGTATCTATAAATATATAGAGATAGGTGAGAGTGTATTTTTCGCGTGGCTATAAATTGATTCGACCTTTTCACTTTGACAGTAAGAACAACTTACGGGTGCAAGGGAAGCGTTGTGGACAGCGCAGTGGACAGCGCAGTGACATTCTAAAAATAGTAATAGTAAGTTACAAACGGGAAAGCCACACGAAGGAAGGGAGATAAACGCCAAACACTGGAGAAGATAAGGAAGAGTTACTTATAATGGTGAAATGAACACAAAAACCCAAATCAGTTCAGCGCTGCGCGCTGAGAGCACGTGTTGAAATATCTCATCGATGATATTGTGTCCGGGGTGTAGCTGAATACGGTGTCCAAATTTGAAAAAGATCCACCGAGAACTTTGGCGTTGTGATGTGGTGTAGCGGCTATGGTGTGTCGGTATGGGGGCCCGGGTAGCTGAGGTGGAACCAAAATAGCTGAGGTGGAACCAAAATCGGTTCAGCGCTGCGCGCTGAGAGCACGTGTTGAAATATCTCATCGATGAGGTTGTGTCCGGGGTCTCTCTGAATAAGCCCACCAAATTTGAAGCAGATCCATCGAGAACTTTGGCCGTGCATCGCGCACAGACAGACACACAGACACACAGACACACAGACACACAGACACTAGTCGTATATATATATATAGAAGACGGCTAAAAAAAACCCACAGAAAACATGATAAGCTGGGAAAGAAGGGCCAGAGCGGGAGTGGGAGAGACTACAAAGAAAAAAAACACTAACGGGACAGCAGCGAAAGTACCAAAAAGGAAAAACAAACATAAAAACACATACACACACACACACACACACCCACACACACACACCGTGAGCCTTCGGAAACACGCACACACCCTCGGATACACACACAAGCCCACGGCCACACGGCCACACACACATACACACACAATCCCATTGACGCTGATGGGCCGGTCTATGTCGACCAAAAGAGTGGGATTCCCTGTAGGTGGAGTTCCTGGAGGGGGATTCCCTGTATACAGGGAATACCACAGGATTTAGTTCGTGTAGCGTGTCGCTGATATCGCTGAAAGTCACGTGATGCTTGGCAACATCGGTAGAATTTGATGTTTTTCAATTTTTTTTTATATTTCTTAGAAATTCGAGTATGGTTTGCAAGTTTCATTGAAAAACTCCACCCTGTGGGATCTCCACCTACAGGGAATCCCACTCTTTTGGTCGACATAGACCCCATCAGCCCCATCATTGACACACACACGCACACACACACACACACACGGCCCCAGGCTTCACCCCACCACACACACACACACACACACACACATAAACACACATACACACACTGCCCCATCTACCCTCCCCCCCCCCCCCACACACACACACACTGCCTACCACGCATTCAGGTCAGCGTGATCCCGTCAGTGTGGCGTGTTCCACGTGCTGCCGCCTATCGCGGTCAGTAGCTGTTGTGCACGACACACACACACACACACAGGCAACGCGGGATACGATCACGCCGCTCTATCGCCTGGTTCCTTTAATTTAGCACTACATGGCATCGTGGCGCCCACCGGTACCTTTCTTTCTCTCGCCTGTTTCGCTCAACGGCTGTGACAAAAATAACATCCAAACAGAAGAATTTGATCTGATCAACAAAAACAGAAAAGAAGCTAGGAAGGAAGGGAAGTCAGTGCCAGAGCGAGAGTGGGAGAGACTTCAGAGGAAAAACACACTGACACGAGACAGCAGCAGCGAAATGCTAAAGAGAAAAAATGGTTTGCGTTTTGGTGTGTGCCAACTGAAATTCAAGTGTGGCAGCGGTGTCAGAAACGGATAAGGTGTGTGTGTGTGTGCGGTGTTTTTCCATGCTCGCGCTGGACCGCCCCAACCTCAGGTTGGTGTTATTTTTCAGTGTGAGGGCGAGAGCGCGAACGATTCCACGAAAACCAACACAACAGTGTATAGCTAAAGGAAGGTAAGCTTTTGGCACACGTGCAACTAAATTTGAAGTGTGCCAGCGTTGTTGGAAACAAAGGTCTGTGTGTCATCGATAAATGTATATTTTCCCTTTGTACCATTCCTACAGCAGGAACAAAGGTTGTTGCTGTTTCTAGGTGTTAACCCCTCCTATGAATATAGTGGCGTAATGAACACAAGGGCGGCGTGCTCAGTTCTAGCGTGGTACAACTGAATTTCAAGAGTGGCAGCCGTGCTCGATAAGAAGGTCTGTGTGTGTGTGTGTGTGTCAGTGGGAAGTTTTTTCCCGTTGCAAGGGCTACAATTCTAACAGCATGAAGCGGAAAGGAAGCAGCAAAGATAGTACAGCGCAGCCTCGAACATCTTTGCTCTAAAGTGGGAAAACGCCCCCAGGAATTGTATCGCCACAGCGGTGTAATGAACCAATCAGTTGAAGATCTACTGCTACGCTAGCAGTACTGAGAAGATCTTTGAATGAACTAAATGAAGGTGTGCTTCTAGAGTGGTAAACCGAATTGCAAGAACAGTGTGGCAGCGGCGTTTGAAAGGAAGGTATGTGTCTGGCTTTCAAGTTCTGGTTAGAGCTGAAATTAGTTTAACAGAAGGTAGGTAGATGTTGTGGCAAGCGGCTCTCGATTTAGCAATTTTCTTCTTCTTTCTTTTTCTGCGTTCCCGGTAGCAATTTTCTCCCCCCTTTCCTAACCAAGGTGGTTGGTTCAAGTGCTAGTCTTCCGGATGAGACGAAAAACCGAGGTCCCTTCGTGTACACTACATTGGGGTGTGCACGTTAAAGATCCCACGATTGACAAAAGGGTCTTTCCTGGCAAAATTGTATAGGCATAGATGAAAATGTCCACCCAAATAACCGTGAGACTTGGAATAATAGGCCGTGAAAAGTAGGATATGCGCCGAAATGGCTGCGATCTGCTGGCCGATGTGAATGCGTGATGTATTGTGTAAAAATAAATTCCATCTCACACGGCATAAATAAATCCCTGCGCCTTGAATATGTGCGCGATATAAATTGCATAAAATTAAAATAAAAAAAATAAAAAAATGAATCCCTGCGCTTAGAACTGTACCCACGGAATACGCGCGATTTTAGCCTCATATTGATTGATTGATTGATTGATTGATTTAGCCCCGTGTGGGCATGTATCTCAACATTCGACAAACTTATTTCGGTACGTGACCTCCCAATTTAACCCCGATTCAGCTTCGGCTTCGCGCGGACTGAATTGTACATGTTCACTCCTCTTTCACTGAGCATGTAAGCGTGTACAACGGGGCTATTTCAGGAGGATGTAATGAATATCAGAATGTTTACTCTTCTCAAGTTGCAATGTGTAACTGACGCCAACTTCACTGTGCTATTTCGTGAGATTTATCGAACAGACAGTGTTACCTTGGTCGTCACACTGACCATAGACCTATATTATAGGTCCCTGTTCTGACTGAACTATGAATCACAACGTTTTAACTTATCTTTCCTTATGAGACCTGACCTCACTTGAACGGTGCTATTTCAACTTGAATCGGGAGATGTATATATAGTCCATGGCAATGCCAGCTTCGTCGTATTTTAAGTGAACTCAAAATGTTCACTCTTCTCTCAGTCACTGAGTGTGTGAGGTCACTTTCTTGGGGCTGACGTGAGAGATGGCTGGTGTTGTTTCTAGACCTCCTGTGGCTTATAGATCTTTATGGCAAAGTGTGTCAGGTAGCAGCGTAGGAAACGAACGCGGCATGTGCGTGACTTTTGTTGTAAATTAACAAAAAAAATCTCTTCCAAGAGCTATAATTGCAAGAGCATTAATCGAAGGTAGATGCTGTTTTGGGTGTGCACGTTAAAGATCCCACGATTGACAAAAGGGTCTTTCCTGGCAAAATTGCTTTGGCACAGTTAATAATTGTCTACCTATACCCGTGTGACTTGGAATAATAGGCCGTGAAAGGTAAATATGCGCCGAAATGGCTGCAATCTACTGGCCGTATAAAATTTCATCTCACACGGCATCACTGCAGAGCGCCTAGAACTGTACCCACGGAATATGCGCGATATAAGCGTCATTGATTGATTGATTGATTGATTGTTTCTACGTGTGCTAGAATTTTGAAATCGCTCTTTTCTCAACCCTGACCTCCACCCACCCCAATCACCGCCACCAATCACCGCCACCCAAAGCGATACCATTGCCTTAAACAGCGGTATTAGCCGAAGACGCAGCATAGACGGTTTGATTTTGATCGGTACGAGTCCGTTGTATAGATCGGAAAGGTGTAATAATACAAGCTGTCCAGTGTCCAATCAACGTTGGTCTAGATACTTTCGCGGACGCTGAGATGGTTCTTTTAGCGTGGTGACAGGTGACTATGCTTCCGGCTTAACGCCGGGGATATTTGTCAGTTTTCCTCTGCTCTGCTCGTTGCGGGATTTCTTTCTGTTTAGTCATGGGCGCGTATACAGTGGAACCCTCCTTTTTCAGTAGACACCTCTCCCCCCCCCCCCCCCTAGTTTAAGACTTCCTCTTGTTTAAGACCTTGTTGTCTCACATGTTTTGTTTCTGACCTCTGTAATTTGACCTCCATTTTAAGACTCATTTCTTTTTAAGACCCGATTTTCTCAGATTTCGAAAGGTTTTCTTTTCTTTCTTTATTTGGTGTTTAACGTCGTTTTCAACCACGAAGGTTACATCGCGACGGGGAAAGGGGGGAGATGGGATAGAGCCACTTGTCAATTGTTTCTTGTTCACAAAAGCACTAATCAAAAATTTGCTCCAGGGGCTTGCAACGTAGTACAATATATGACCTTACTGGGAGAATGCAAGTTTCCAGTACAAAGGACTTAACATTTCTTACATACTGCTTGACTAAAATCTTTACAAAAATTGACTATATTCTATACAAGAAACACTTAACAAGGGTAAAAGGAGAAACAGAATCCGTTAGTCGCCTCTTACGACATGCTGGGGAGCATCGGGTAAATTCTTTCTCGTCCCAACCAATATGGGACTCCCCCTAACCCGCGGGGGGTTCTAAAGGTTTTAAAAGGGGGGGGGGGGGGTTCCACTGTATTTACAAAGGCCGAAGAATGTTTAAAGAGAGTTTTACAATTGCAGTTTCTTTGGCATTGGAGTGGTGTTTCTCTTTGTGTGGTGATTCGTGTTGTCCACGACTGAAGCCGGTGTAAGTCAGTTTTCAATCAGTTAAGTGCTGGGAATGGTAGTGGTATTTCAAGTTGTGTGTGCGTGTGTGTGTGTGTGTGTGTGTGTGTGTGTGTGTGTGTGTGTGTGTTGGTAATACATACATCACAGATTAAGACATATATATATGACCTTCGTGGACGTGTCATTTTACACATACAAGTTTGAGTAAGTCAGTTTTTAAACAGTAGTTTTGCCCTATTTTAGTGAAAGGCATGGATCATACTTCTTCTTCTTCTTCTTCTGCGTTCGTAGGCTGAAACTCCCTCGTACACTCGTTTTTTTTTTGCACGAGTGGAATTTTACGTGTATGACCGTTTTTACCCCGCTTTGGGAGGAAGCATGCTGGGTATTTTCGTGTTTCTATAACCCACCGAACTCTGACATGGATTACAGGATCTTTTCCGTGCGCACTTGGTCTTGTGCTTGCGTGTACACACGAAGGGGGACAAGGCACTAGCAGGCCTGCACATAAGTTGACCTGGGAGATCGGACAAATCTCCACCTTAACCCACCAGGCGCGACCGGGATTCGAACCCACGACCTTCCGCTTTGGAGGCCGGCGTCTTACCACCACGCGTCATGGATCATACTGAAAGAGATAAGTCTTGTAGCCATGAAAAGCAAAATAATGCTTCCGTGACTCACCCAAAGATATTCTACTGCTACACTCTTAGAGTAGCCAATTGAATATCTTTGATTCACCATTTTAATGTGTTATTTGCATAAGAAACAAATCATTCGCATCCGCAGCCATGGATGTATTCGATCTTTATGTGTAGTGATGGGTGCTTTGGGGAAAGGCCCCTAATATGGACCATTTTTTGTTTCACGCTGATAATAAGCTTTTTTTCTTAGCTGTCATATTACGCAATTTGTGTGTGTTACCAGCTTTGTCTGTGGAAAGAAGTTAGTCCGTTGTAAGTGTCAAATTTAGAGTGAACGCTGCCAAAAGTGCAAACAAGATAAAAAGCAGAACGGTTTTGTGGTTTGTGCGTCTGCGACTGTTTTGACATACATGTGTAAGTTATCAAGAGAGGGTAGATCTATGCATCGAATTAAATTGTTTTGGGCACTCTAGCACCGTTAGTTTATCAGAGCAGGATGTTGTCCAAATGAGGAGCCGGTCCATATTAGGGGGCCTTCCCCTATATCACGAAGTCGTTTGACTGCTTTTAGAACGTACGTGTTTCTCTACTATTCCAGGAGCATTGGAGTGGAATTTTGTATATATTATATGATAGTTTTGATGTATATATATATGGCCTCAAGGAAAAAAGGTTTTTGTTTTCGATGACCAGGCCACAAAAAGGTAGGTATAGGTCTAACACTTTATTTTTTTCTTATTTTTTTCATTTTTTTTTTCAAGAAGTTTTAAAGTGATTTTTTTTACGAATGATTTTCATTCGCTGGACTTCATGCCAGTTGAGTTCAATAGATGTCGGAAGGAGTAGATTCCCTTCTGTAGTTTGCAAATCGAGTGTCTTTCTTTCTTTCTTTCTTTTTTTCTTTCTTACTTCCTTACTTTCTTGTTTAGTTTTGAAGGCTCAAAAGGGTTCTAGGGCCGGGAGGGGGGGGGGGGGGGGGATGTCAGTCGGGGAACCGGAAACTCGGCATTAAAACATGTTATAATAGTTTTACGCCTTAGCTCAACCAGGAGGGTGTGCTGGAAAAACAGGAAGCTGTGATGTTCAGCCTTAATATTCCCATGGTCCTAAATTATTTAAATACAAAAAGAGACAAACGTCCAGATGAATGTTAACGCCTTTCCAGAGCACTGAAGAGAAAAGTTGTGTTTCCACGGTACATCTGACTGCAGCACGGTCCGCTGGGGTGTGAGAAAACACGGAGCAGTCTGGCTCACCACTGTCTTATGCACGTGCTAGGGGCAACCATGTGAATTAGTGCGCATAATTTAGGTAAATTTTGACGTGTGTCTTGCCCTTTTATGCCCCCCCCCCCCAAAAAAAAAAAAAAAAAAAAAAAAAAAAGTGGTGTCTGGTAGATCGGTTGGTAGAGCATGCACAACATCTTAGATTTGGCCAGGATTTTACATGGGACACATTCTCACTGTACTAACAATCAAAATCATGGCCTGCTTTCTGTGCATATTGGAATTGTTTAACGAATGAACTTCACACACACACAAAACCCACTGGCGTGTCATAACAAATACCCACTCACACCCTTGCACCGAGAGCGACTGACCAGGCGGTCGATGTTTGGTATGTGACCAAGTGGAAGGATGGCCTTGTCCAGTGCAAAAGCCTGGCCAGCTCTGAGATAATGATTCGAATTGTTCACACGGGATGGAGTGTGCCTTTAGCAATCATCTTGTAGGTCTCCATCTTCCTCGCACAGAGGGTATTCAGTAGTGGTAAACGGCGCCACTCTTTGTTTCCCCCACGCCTTGCGGGGACTGAAATAGCTCAGTCGGTAGCGGCGCTGGCTTCAAAACCAGTTGCCGCTATCGGCGTGGGTTCGATCCCCACCGTTCGGCGAGGGATTTATTTCCCAGAGTCAGCTTTGTGCAGAATCTCCTCAGTGGCCGAACACCCCCGTGTGCACGCATGCGTCACGATAAAGAACCCAAGTTCACAGTGAAAGTCTCAGGGCTTGGAAACATAAATACACGCATGCAGGAAAAAGACAGAAACAAGTCGCGTAAGGCGAAATTACTACATTTTAGTCAAGCTGTGGAACTCACAGATTGAAACTGAACGCACTGCATTTTTTCACAATGACCGTAGTCCGCCGCTCGTGGAAAAGGCAGTGAAATTAACGAGCCTGTTTAGCGCGGGGGTGGTTGCGCTGTGCTGCATAGCACGCTTTTCTGTACCTCTCTTCGTTTTAACTTTCTGAGCGTGTTTTTAATCCAAACATATCATATTTATATGTTTTTGGAATCAGGAACCGACAAGGAATACGATGAAATTGTTTTTAAATCGATTTCGGAAATTTTATTTTAATCATAATTTTCATATTTTTAATTTTCAGAGCTTGTTTGTAATCCAAATATAACATATGTATATGTTTTTGGAATTAGAAAATGACGAAGAATAAGATGAAATTATTTTTGGATCGTTTAATACAAATGTTTTTGTTAATTACAAGTTTCCGATATTTAATGACCAAACTCATTCATTAGTTCTTAAGCCACCAAGCTGAAATGCAATACCAAAGTCCGGCCTTCGTCGAAGATTGCTTTGCCAAAATTTCAATCAATTTGATTGAAAAATGAGGGTGTGACAGTGCCGCCTCAACTTTTACAAAAAGCCGGATATGACGTCATCAAAGGTATTTATCGAAAAAATGAAAAATATGTCCGGGGATATCATTCCTAGGAACTCTCATGTCAAATTTCATAAAGATCGGCCCAGTAGTTTAGTCTGAATCGCTCTACACACACACACGCACAGACAGACAGACAGACAGACAGACAGACGGACACACACACACACACACACACACACACACACACACACACACACACACACACACACACACACACACACCACGATCCTCGTCTCGATTCCCCCTCAATGTTAAAACATTTAGTCAAAACTTGACTAAATGTAAAAAATATTGGTAGCGCCGTATACTGTATGGCAGCTCGCTTTCCCCAGGGAGAAAGCAGCCCGAATTTCCATGAGGGTAACCTCACAGGACTATATAGAATCTTATCCTCATCCTTATGTGTCCACACTCAACTTACTTGGTAAGGCTCTTTGTTTCACCCGCACATGGATCAGTGGTAAACGGCACAGCGTATTGTTTCTCACGCACACACTCCCAGTTCAGCCAACACCAGTAGCACTCAGGCCGTGTGCATTCAATAATTGATCACCCCCCCCCCCCCCACCCCCTCTGCCGCTTTCTCTAGCACTGATGCGAACAATGCCAGGCATCATCATTTACTTTAGGTCCTTCTGGCCTGCATGTTACTTGGTCAGTTCGCAGTCTGCCCTGCTCACCACTAGATGGACAGTCCAGTCTGCTTTCAGTTTCACAGTTTGATTTCATTTTGCCAGTTTTCGTAGTTTAACCGAGTCCCAATGTCTTCCCTGTAACACGATCATTCTGGTTTCAAGTGTTTCAGTTTGAACTTGTCGCGTGCATTGAAGGATTTGTCAACTAGGCATCCAAGCTTGATGGGTGGACAATCATGCGGCCAGGCGTTCACTTCTGAAGACGGCAGGTTGATTTAAAACGGTCGATCACGTACTCTGCCCATTTGGATTGGACAGGGTCAACGTTTGTGTACCAAGTACAACACTGTTCATCTTGCTGTATATTTACATCTCATCAAGGGCGGCGAATATATACTGCACCGGCACCAAAACTTCTGTCGGAGCGTAGAACAGCAACCGATGATGGATTAACGTCTACGTGCACGCAAATGACTTCTGGGGGGTGTGTTAGTGGTGTTTGCCTACTGTTTTATATTGTAAAGAATTGACTTTTTGCTAGCTGGAATTGTGGGTTTCAGAGTAAAGCAGTTCTGATTTAATAAAGACATTTAAATATGCAGTGCGCACACTTTTGTGGCGAGAAGAAATAACATATTGAGGGCAACTGCTCGCTGAAATTGTGTGATTCTAAGCAAAGCACTTCTTGTTTATTGAAAGAATTAGGTTAGGTGTGCAAGTATTTACACTTGGGTGTTGAGCAAAAAGAGTGCTTTGAGTGTAAACATTCGCTGGCAAACACAGATTTACAAATCGGCGTAATGGATTCAGCAGAGAGATGACCAACTGAGTGGTGATTAACGTGCGTCTCCCCAGCGAAATGCACTGGACTCTTCGTTCTGTGTACAGTGGCGTCATGGCTCTGCTACTGCATCTTTCAGGTAAATTGATGTTGTGGGAGGTGGGGGAGGGGGGTTGTGTGTGTGTGCGTGTCGGGAAAGTGGTCGCACGCGCGCGCGCGTGTGTGTGTGTGTGTGTGTGTGAACGTGTGTCTCTGTGTGTCTGTGTGTGTGTGTATGAGTGTTTTGGGGTGAAGGGGTTGTGTGTGTGTGTGCGTGTCGGGGAAGCGGGAGGGGTCGCGCGCGCGCGCGCGCGCTGTGTGTGTGTGTGTGTTCCCCGCGAAGTACACCCCGATTTAAGACTCCCTCCTTTTTAAGAGTAAGACCCACGAGCCAGTATTCTCGAGTTTTCTGTTCATACCTTCTGTTAAAGAACTCTAATCATCTCAGGTTTTTAGAGGTTTTCACAGTGTGGTTTCACTACACTCAAAAAAGGTTGCTTTGTACTACTCACCGTCCTTTTTCCTATGTTGGTAACTGCAAAGACTTTTCAACCAATATTTCATGAATAAATAAACGTGTCAGCATCATTCTAACTTAGTCCTTCGTGCTCTCAAAAATGTATGCCACTTTCAATGTGCTATGTTTTGTTTTCTATAATAACATGTCTTTAATCAATTCAGAAAAAAACGGTCGGCAACAAAAATGATTCCAGTTTCATCGACCGGAAAGTGTCATTACCCTAATAATATGCCGCCGTTTGCCATTTTGCATGCTTAGCGCTTGGGGAAAATCACCTGCCTACCTGTCCAAATGTCAGAACTGCCACGGAGATAAAAGAAAACGTCAAACTTACCGACCAGCCCTGCCATATAGCACGAGCAAGTTAGCTCAATTATATTCCACAGCCTAACTTGCCCTTTTCTCGACTCTATTCGTGTTTAATAAGGCCTGTTACCATTACATTTTAGCTTAACGATATGTCATTTAATGCACTATTTTGGAGAGAAAGAGTGTAAGAAGTCCAAGGGACCCTCAGACTATAACGCAGACACTTTTGCAATGATAAACTCGAACAGATTCCGCGACAATGTTGATAAATTTAAAATATGCAGTAGAGAAAAACTCCATCTTTCTTGTGAAATAAACCTTGCGAATTCCGAAGAACATTCGCTTTAGACACTCTTGCAATGTTAAACTCTAACATTCTCCGTTACTATGTTGATAAATTAAAGATAGATAGTAGAGAAAACTCCAATTAGGAGAAGCTTTCGTGTGAATTTAACCCTTCGAAGTCCAAAGGACACTCTTGCAATGATAAACTCCAAAATACTCCGCGACTATGTTGATAAATTAAAGATAGATAGTAGAGAAAACTCCAATTAGGAGAAGCTTTCGTGTGAATTTAACCCTTCGAAGTCCAAAGGACACTCTTGCAATGATAAACTCCAAAATACTCCGCGACTATGTTGATAAATTAAAGATAGATAGTAGAGAAAACTCCAATTTGGAGAAGCTCTCTTGTGAATTAAACCATTCGAAGTCCAAAGAACGTTCGCTTTAGACGCTCTTGCAATAATAAACTCGAAAACACTCCGTGACTATGTTGATAAAATAGAAATATATGTAGTAGTGAAGACTCAATTTTGGAGAAGCTATCTTGTGGATTGAAACCTACGAAGTCGTTCGCTTTTGAAACTCTTGCAAATGATAAACTCCAAAAAACTCCGTGACTATGTTTAATGAATTAGAAATATATGGAGCAGTGAAGACTCCATTTGGGAGAAGCTTTCTTGTGAATTAAACCCTGCGAAGTCGTTCGCTTTAAACACACTTGTAATGATAAACTCCAAAATACTCCGCGACTATGTTGATAAATTAAAGATAGACAGTATACGTAGAGAAAACTC
>NC_090248.1:34674865-34854865 GCF_037325665.1 Littorina saxatilis
AGAACCGACTCCAGACGGATGGGAAATGACGTAAAGATACATTTGACGTAAAGCGAGTGACCCAATTTCACTTGATTTTCCGAACTTTGATGATTTAGATTTGAAGTGAGCGAGTCAGCATTGCACACTCAGAGGATGGGCGGTGCCTCCCTGTTCCGTAAAGCACCCACCGACAAAACTCGCTTTTCGGTATTTTTTAGATAAAGAGAGTATTATCTGACAGCATTGGAAGTGTCATTCTTCAGAATAAATCACACTGATATTGCTGTTTTATATGTTTACTTTGTCTTGTTCATTTTTAGCTTGATAAACAAAAAGGGTCCCTGCCTGAACGTTATATAACATTTAGAGGGTCACCTAGAATCCGTCCTGATTGGTCAAAAAGCCATATGGGGCACTGAATTGGTAATAAATATATATAACAACATCCCTTCACTTGGACCCATACCCAAAATCAACAGATTGCGGACTTTTAGTGCTGAGTGGTGATTTTTTGGGGTGAATAGGTATCTGTAAGGATGCTAGTGACAGTCGGTGAAATTGAATAAGACAAGAGGCGAAGCCTTCAAGGCTCACGTAAGAAATCGACAAACAGTAACACAAACTCAATCACTCCGTCACACACACACACAGTACACACACACACACACACACACACACACACACACACACACACACACACACACACACACACACACACAGACACACACACACACACACACACACACACACACACACACACACACACAGAAAGAGCATAGGTGAAACTGTGCAAGAAAGCGAGACACTAGATCTAGATCTGTCTGTCTGCATGTAGCCTACTTACATGGACACGACTGCCAAATAGTCTCGGCCCGCTCAAAACAACAATCACCGAGACTTTCAGTAATTCCATCGCGTGACGTCTAACCCTCGTACGTCATAATGTGACGTCAATGTAATATGACGTCTTCAAATGTTAAAGTTTCTACCACAGACATACATACATACATACATACATACATACATACGCACGCACGCACAGACAGACAAAAGTTAGCATCGCATAGGCTACACTTCGTGAGCCAAAAAACAATGTTCACGCTGCACAGGAAGCAATAGGGTGTTGATTTTTAGTATCCGTTCAAGTGGAGGGATGGTCTTATTGAACGCAAAAACCAGGCCACATCTGAGATAGTGAGCCGAAATGATGTTGCGGGATGAACTGTGCCTGTGATCGAGTTTATCGTTTATCCCCCAGTTGGTACATGAAGCAGCGTTAAGACAAATATTTGTTTGATATATATTTTTTTAAACCTTCACCGAAGTACGACACAAATCTGGGAAAAGTTGGAGCTTTAGGTGTTAGTCATGGCAATGATCTGCATTGCGGCTCTGGTGGTTTGGGCCTTTAGCCACTTTTACGCCACCCTCCTCCCTTCTCAATGTTGCTATAGTAACACGCAACAACTTCTCCAGGAACTTCTTCGCACCGGTCTGTTTTCGCCAGGGAGGTCTGAGAGTTGATTTTTCGTTATCGTAATAGCCTGTACTCTTACGCTGGTCTCGCCAACTCCCCTCCATCTCCCCTGTTGCTGTAGCAAAGCGAGAGGCTTCTCCAAGGTATTGCACCAGGCCATTGACATGAGTAAAGTCCGGGTGGTTACTGCTCATGAACGCAATGGCCTGTATTGTTGAAAGTATATTTGTGCAATAACCCTATTAATTAGTACCACCGATGAAGTGGTAACGATGTAAAATCGGGAGTGTGTGTGTGTGTGCGTGTGTGTGTGTGTGTGTGTGTGTGTGTGTGTGTGTGTGTGTGCATGCGTGCGTGCGCGCGCGTGTGTGTGTGCGTGTTTGTGTGTGTGTAAGAAATTCCGTGAGCACCTTGCATTTTGTTGTATTTGAATGTATTTAATGTATTCAAGCCAAGTTATATTCATAGTGTACTTCACATGGTTAAAATAAAATCTTGCGTCTTATATCTTGAGTTGAATGTATTGACTACTGTGGCTACTGAACACTTGGTTCGAGTACCTACTCCTGTCCATTCCCCAGTTGCTATAGCAATGCGGAGAAACTCCTTGGCAAAATTGCACAGATTCGTTTTCACGAGGAGAATGGGAGCGCTGATTGTTCGTTATCGCAACGGCCTGTGATGTTGAGTTAAAGGGTTATTATCGATCTCACCGTTTGGGGGGAGGTTCTGGCGAATTTGACGAATCTGAAGAATAACTAATAATGAGAGCTTACATAGCGAGATCCACAAGGAATCATGCTCTCCGCGCTTTACATATTTACTATGGATTTATACACACAGGTTTGACATTGAATGCGTATAAACAATAAAATATACACCTTAGTATGAATATAGACCTTATGTTTTGGACCTTGTCATCAAAAACAAATAATATTTGTTTACCCGAGTGCAACTCTCTCTCACACACACGCACGCACGCACACACACACACACACACATACACACACATACACACACGCACGCACACACGCACGCACGCACACACACACACACACACACTCACACACACACAAACGCACGCACGCACAAGTAAACACACACACACACACACGCACGCACGCGCGCACACACACACACACTCACACCAACGCACGCACGCACATGTAAACACACACACACACACACACACACACACACACACATTTTGTTATTGTTAAAATTAGCGTTTTAGACTTTGCGAAAGCTCTTCGAAGAACCCCCACGACGAACCAAATCACCCTCGTCTGTCGCTTCTCAGCGGTGGTACAGTCAATGACATCTAATGACAAATCTGACCGCTCTTCGAAGGGGTACTTATTTCCCGACCATACCTTTGTTTCTTGCTCGAAAAAAGAATCTGATGTAACTGAGACTTCTCTGAGGCACTCACTTACCTTGTAGAATCAACCAACGGATCGGTGTGGGCCATTCGAGAGGTTTAGAGATTGTAGAGGCATAAACGCGAAACAGTGGAACCTGTCCTGGCGGCCACCTCTTGATAGCGACCACCCGTCTATAACGACCAGTTTTGGGTCGGTGAATTGGGTTTTCGGTACATACAGGTTTGACTGTATACCATACTCTGATGCTAAAGACCCGATATCGAGTTGTTTTTTCTTCAGATGGTTGTAAAAATAAGTCTTGTATTTATCACCGTACTCAGGCCCTGTTCTTTTTTATCGTCACACCTAAAACCGTTATTTCTTGTGAGCGACGCAGCATTAATAGCTGGGACTCCATCCAAGCGTTCACTGCTTTCGCCGTCAAGTCGACGGTAAAGTTGGGCGTTTTAGAGGCTGGGAAAACGACCGGTACAGAAAAGACGTCGTTTATCTTGTCTCAGACATCTCGTTTGGTGATAGCAAGTGGTTTTGGGCATAACCTGTTCAATTTACAATATTCTTCAAAATGGTTCAAGATAAAAACGGTACACTGCCTAAATGATCAATATATTATAACCAAAGCTTATTGGAATTGTTTTTAAAAGCTACCCGTTTAAATTGTACATTTTTAAAGACACACGTATATTCAAAACAAGAAATTCCTCCGATAGGAAAAACACCCCCGTCAAAGAGAAATAACCTTCTCAGTTGGTGGCAGTGAGAATGGTTATTTCCCTTTGACCAACGGGGGTGTGCCTCTATAAGTCCTTGTATAATTTTAATCCACCAATAACTCCCTAACCGTGTGTTTGACTGGTCCCAATTTTTGTAAGGACCGTCTCAGGAATGTATAGAACCTGTTCACCAAGTTTGGTGACGATCGGTCCGTTCATTCTTGAGATCTACTTGCGAACACAAACACACAAACACACAAACACATCGACCGAATCCTATACACACCCCTATACCGGGGGTGTAAATACAACTTGCCTTCCCTTGCGTTGTTTGTTCCCCGACTTTGTTTGTTTGCTTAACGCCCAGCCGACCACGAAGGGCCATATCAGGGCGGTGCTGCTTTGACATTTAACGTGCGCCACACACAAGACAGAAGTCGCAGCACAGGCTTCATGTCTCACCCAGTCACATTATTCTGACACCGGACCAACCAGTCCTAGCACTAACCCCATAATGCCAGACGCCAGGCGGAGCAGCCACTAGATTGCCAATTTTAAAGTCTTAGGTATGACCCGGCCGGGGTTCGAACCCACGACCTCCCGACTGATCACGGGGCGGACGCCTTACCACTAGGCCAACCGTGCCGGTGTTCCCCGACTGATCGTTTAGGGTGTGGGGGGGGGGGGGATTGAGGGGGGGTTACATACCAGCAGTCAGACACTAGAAATACTCATTATATTTCCGACTCACGTTTGTGAAACGTGTGTTGTAGATTACAATTATTCAAGTTCCAGTATTAGAGGCACAGTAAGCCTCCCGTAAACCATCACAGATAGGCCTACGGTCAGGCTTTTAGTACACACAGTACAAACACCCTTTCATTTAAACACTCATTGATTGAGAACATCCTAGGTGCCCTCCGTAAAGATCGAACAATTTTCAAAGAATTTATTTTTGCGTGGTTTATCTTACCCCTGAGCCATCGTGAACCCGTGTGATCCAGTTTCCCTTTTTCACAATGTAGTCGTCAGTTAGTCATTTGAATGCTACTCGATGTGAGCTTATCTACAATAGCACGTTTTTATGCACGAAACAAACAGCTGTGGTTCACAAGAACTCTAGCGATGGCTTTTGACTGTTGAGAGGAACGGTGATATGCATAAACCGTCGTCTGCTACGACCCTTGCGTGACCCTGCTTCCGGGCTTTTCTTTTTTGAAACTTTCACAACTTCGAATTGTACTGATCTTGTCTTGATGAAAAAAGAATTCTTTTGCAAAAATGTGACCCTCCACCACGAAATGAGTCGCATGTCACCTCGCGCGGTTCTGCGCTAGGCTTAATGTAAGTCCGGGGAGTGTATGGTAACAGTGTGAGGGTCACCTTAGTCACAGGCTTATAACTCAAACAGTTTTCGCTCTTTTCTAAAACGGGTTTCACCACTGGATAGAGCATAACAAACTCTTTAGGAAAATGTAAAAATATGAAAATCATGCAAAGGTGACATGCGACTCATTTCGTGGTGGAGGGTCACAAATGTTTGTGTAACAAGCTGTCAATTTATTATTTAGATTTTAAAAGTTAGGTCTAGCGCAAAAACGCACCACGGTCCAAAAACATTCTGATAATCATCGATCCACGGCTATTGCCAGTTTACATCGAGAGAATGAGACCCGAAGGGAAGTAACTCATTTTTGACCTGAGTTCAGGATGGGTCCAAAAAGTGTTCGAGACAATCTGCAAAATTAATTCTTTAAAAATTGCTCGCTGTTTACGTAGGGCACCTAGGATGTTCCCGTTTGGTGAGCGTTCAAATGGAAGGGTGTTAATAGTACTGTGTGTAAAAGCCTGACAGTATCTGTGATGGTTTACGGGAGGCTTACTGTTTTGTGGTGTGTGCGCCCGCAATTGTTTTGACATGTGAAAGCTACCCAGAGAGGGTCAGTGTCAGGACCGGAGGTGGTCCACGTTAGGAGCCGGTCCATATTAGGCGCCCTTGCCCTATAGACACTACCTTATGTGAAATATATTTGCTGAATATGGTAGGGGAGTGGATGACCTTTCCAATCATATAACTGGTTTTACAAAGATCTGCGCTAAAACGTACCTGCTTCGGGTTTTTTTAAAAGTTTTTTTTGTAAGACGATTGGCGCAAAACATTCCCATGATGCACGTGCTACAATGAGTGCTGGCCATGAACTGTGCTCAACAGTTTGTGTGAAGAACTGACACAGGTAATCTTGAACTTTGATAAATGTCTTTGATGACGTCATATCCGGCTTTTCGTGAAAGTTGAGGCGGCACTGTCACGCTCTCATTTTTCAACCAAATTGGTTGAAATTTTGGTCAAGTAATTTCCGACAAAGCCCGGACTTCGGTATTGCATTTCAGCTTGGTGGCTTAAAAATTAATTAATGACTTTGGTCATTAAAAATCTGAAAATTGTAAAAAAAAAAAATCTTTTTATAAAACGATCCAAATGTACGTGCAGCTTATTTTCCATCATTTTCTGATTCCAAAAACATATAAATATGTTATATTTGGATTAAAAACAAGCTCTGAAAATTAAAAATATAAAAATTATGATCAAAATTAAATTTTCGAAATCAATTTAAAAACACTTTCATCTTATTTCTTGTCGGTTCCTGATTCCAAAAACATATAGATATGATATGTTTGGATTGAAAACACGCTCAGAAAGTTAAAACGAAGAGAGGTACAGAAAAGCGTGCTATCCTTCTCAGCGCAACTACTACCCCGCTCTTCTTGTCAATTTCACTGCCTTTGCCATGAGCGGTGGACTGACGATGCTACGAGTATACGGTCTTGCTGCGTTGCATTGCGTTCAGTTTCATTCTGTGAGTTCGACAGCTACTTGACTAAATGTTGTATTTTCGCCTTACGCGACTTGTTTCATTTTTTGGATAGATGTCTTTGATGACGCCATATCCGTGTTTTTGTGAAAGTTGAGGCAGCAATGTCACTCCTTTCAACCAAATTGATTGAAATTTTTGTAAAACAATCTTCGACAAAGTCCAGACTATGGTATTGCATTTCAGCTCGAAATCTTAAAAATTAGTTAGTTAGTATGCTTGTTAAAGTTGTCATTAAAATCGAATTTTTAGTAACAGATTAAACAATGAATGCATTCCTCATCTTCTTCTGAATTCAAAAATATACAGATATGTCATGTTCACTCTAACAGTGTGCTCAGAATTACAGAAAATAGGTTCAGTAAGTACTACATGTATACGATCGCATGCTTCGCGGAGACGAGCGTGATCCATCTCGGTATTGTTAGCCGAGACCACAGAACTTATATATATCATAATATAAGTTCTGTGGCCGAGACTATCTAAATGTATCTCGTAGTCTTGGCGACGACTGGTTTGTGGTGTTGACTAAATGTTTTTATATCGCTTCACGTACGCGACTTGTTTTGTTTTGTTTAGCCAAATGAGTTATATTTCTAAACGCGCTAGAGAAACTGTTGGCAAATTGATTTCAGAGCGAAATATTCGTTTTAGACTTTGTTTGAAATTATGCCAGGTAGAATAATTAACTTATGTAGAAGCATAACCACTAGCCTACAATTCGAAATTCTGGACCCCCCCCCCCCCCCCCCAAAAAAAACAAGTCGCGTAAGGCGAAAATACAATATTTAGTCAAGTAGCTGTCGAACTCACAGAATGAAACTGAACGCAATGCAACGCAGCAAGACCGTATACTCGTGGTCCACCGCTCACGGCATAGGCAGTGAAATTGACAAGAAGAGCGGGGTAGTGGTTACGCTATGCTGCATAGCACGCTTTTCTGTACCTCTCTTCGTTTTAACTTTCTGAGCGTGTTTTTAATCCAAACATATCATATCTATATATTTTTGGAATCAGAAACCGACAAGGAATAAGATGAAAGTGTTTTTAAATTGATTTCGAAAAAAAAATTTTGATAATAATTTTTATATATTTAATTTTCAGAGCTTGTTTTTAATCCGAATATAACATATTTATATGTTTTTGGAATCAGCAAATGATGGAGAATAAGATAAACGTAAATTTGGATCGTTTTATAAATTTTTATTTTTTTTTACAATTTTCCGATTTTTAATGACCAAAGTCATTAATTAATTTTTAAGCCACCAAGCTGAAATGCAATACCGAACCCCGGGCTTCGTCGAAGATTACTTGACCAAAATTTGAACCAATTTGGTTGAAAAATGAGGGCGTGACAGTGCCGCCTCAACTTTCACGAAAAGCCGGATATGACGTCATCAAAGACATTTATCAAAAAAATGAAAAAAAACGTTCGGGGATTTCATACCCAGGAACTCTCATGTCAAATTTCATAAAGATCGGTCCAGTAGTTTAGTCTGAATCGCTCTACACACACACACACACGCACGCACACACGCACACACGCACGCACATACACCACGACCCTCGTTTCGATTCCCCCTCGATGTTAAAATATTTAGTCAAAACTTGACTAAATATAAAAAGGCGTGTCCAGATGTATGTGATTTGCATATATAATAATATACGCAACACAGTTGTCTGCTTTCTACGTTATATATCCTTGTCATCTCTTTCCTTCTGTCTGTCTATCTGTCTGGTCGTCTGCCTGTCTGTCTGTCTGTCTGTCTCTGTCTGTCTCTCTCTCTCTCTCTCTCAAACACGCACACACACGCGCGCGCGCACACACACACACACACACTCACGCGAGCACACACACGCGCGCCGCGCACACACACACTCACTCACGCGATCACACACACGCGCGCGCACACACACACACACACACACACTCACGCGAGCACACACACGCGCACACACACACACACACTCACGCGAGCACACACACACTGTATGAACACATTTTTCTCTTGAACTGTGTTTGACCCGTTTTATAAGCAGTAATTAAAGAGACATCAAAACGGATTTCATGCCTTGATATTTAAAGATGATTCATTTGTCGATATGATTACGGAGCATTATGTCACAATTATAATTCGAGCTTGCGATTAAATAGTTGGTATTGACGTCTCTCTCTCTCTCTCTCTCTCTCTCTCTCTCTCTCTCTCTCTCTCTCTCTCTCTCTCTCTCTCTCTCTCTCTCTCTCTCTCTCTCTCTCTCTCTCTCTCTCTCTGGGTCCATCTGTCTGTCTGGTTGTCTCTGACTGTGTCTCTGACTATCTGTCTGTCTGTCTGTCTGTCTCTGTCTCTTTCTCTCTAAAAGTTAAAAAGCTAATGTTTCCCAAACTAGCTCAATGATTTATTTTTGCAAGACTAAGTTTGATTTCTAATGCTTACAACGTTGAATCCAATTTTGTAGGTTTCTAAAAAAAATACGTGTCCAATTCATCTAAAAAGTATGAAAAGAAAAAGCGAAGTTTAAACCAAAAATAAAATAAAATGAGAAAACGTCATCAGCCAAATATTAGTTTCAACCACACACGTAGATCATCCAGACTTCTCCGCGATCAGGGAGGGGGGGGGGGGGGGGGGGGGGGGGTCAGGTCGTGCTTCGCCAAATTCTTTACGCTGAAAATAGAAGAGACACTGTTTCGTTCATTGGAATCTTCACCGTCGGAAATAGCAAAGCAATCCTGAGAAAAACGACACGACAAAAGAAAGACGAAGGAAAGCCCGGTGTAACACGAGAAAATTACTCCCACGAAATTTTTACTCCGGAGTAAAAAGTTCGTACGAAAATGTTACTCCCTTTACGAAACAAATACTCCCCCATAACATGAGAAATTACTCTCCACGACAGGTTTGTTCCGAGTTAACATTTTCTGCGAAGATGTTACTCCCCTGACGAATAAATAATGAATAAATTACTCCACCCTAACACGAGCAATTTACTGCCCACGCCAGGTGTACGCAACTTTCACTCCCTTGTCCCATGTTAGTCCTGGTGGTGGAAGGGGTGGAGATAGGGGTAGCGACTAATTGTTTGTGCGAGATCACATAATGGCATTATCCCTTCGCCCGCATCCCAATTTCGCCTGCGAGATTATTACTGGAAGTACAAATTTGGGGAGTAAACATTTTGTGGAGGGAGTAATTTTTTTGTTCCTTGGGGAGTTCTTTTTTCGTACGACAAGTGTACTCGGAGTAAAACTTTCGTACGAAATTTTTACTCCGGAGTCAATTTTTCGTGGAGTAAAAATGTGTTACACCGGTCTCAGCGGTTACTAGCCCGAAATGTCAGCAAGCACTGGCCTGAAATCGATACGAGGACAAACTGAACACGGCGTGCGAAACGGACTGCACGTGTTTTCCCCGTTGTTTCCACTGTCACTGTACTCTTTGGTCAGCGTGTTCTTTTGTCTTTTTGTTCGCTTGGCTGTAGCTTGTGTTGTAATGATGGTAATTTTGATTTGTGGACTATGTGTCGCTGTCCTTTCCTTTTCTGTGCGTTCTGTGTTTCTGTGCGCTGCGGTTCTTGTTATAAAAAATAATCACTGTTGTTGCTACTGTTGCTTTTGTTGCCAGTGATACTGGAAGTGACGCTGGTAGTCTGCCAGTTTGAAATCCATACGAGAGAGAGAGAGGGAGAGAGAGAGAGAGAGAGAGAGAGAGAGAGAAAGGGGGGGGGGGGGGTGGGAGAGAGAGAGAGAGACAGAGAGAGAGAGAGAGAGACAGAGAGAGAGAGAGACAGAGAGAGACAGAGACAGAGAGACAGCCAAACAGACAGACAGACAGAGTCGGAGCACAGGCGGAAGGTATCGTCCACTGGACTACTACTATCACAAAAAGACTACAAGGTACGTAACTCACCTTCGAGTCTTCTGTGTTCTTGGAGTCGCTCCCTGGGGAAAAATATTAGTCAAGACGGTTTGCCTCTTCCTACAGTCTGTGTAAGGTCAAATAAATACAGTTGAATGATTGTTTGAACTATTATGTGCCTTTAGTTTTCAGCTTCCGTCCGCTGCAGGTTGTTTTTAACCATCATTTGGACGAATCTTCGTTTGCGAGCCGCTAATCCACTTGGGGACAAATCATGTATCCGCACCGAATATGCATACCAGCGCTCATTAAAGGCACAGTAAGCCTCCCGTAAACCATCACAGATCTCCCCGAGCGTCACATACAGTACAAGCATGCTTCCATTTAAACGCTCACCGAACGGGAACATCCTGGCTGCTTTCTGTCGAGCGTGAGAAATTTTCAAAGAATTTATTTTCGTGGACTTGGCCCTTTACAACAATGGCGCCTCGTTTTGGTGCTGGACGGCTGTTATGAATATCCCGGAAATCACGCCCGGACAGTAAGCCTCCCGTAAACCATCACAGATACTGTCAGGCTTTTACACACAGTACAAACACCCTTCCATTTGAACGCTCACCAAACGGGAACATCCTAGGTGCCCTACGTAAAGAGCGAGCAATTTTTAAAGAATTAATTTTGCAGATTGTCTCGAACACTTTTTGGACCCATCCTGAACTCAGGTCAAAAATGAGTTACTTCCCTTAAACTGGCGATAGCCGTGGATCGATGATAATCAGAAAGTTTTTGGACCGTGGTGCGTTTTTGCGCTAGACCTAACTTTTAAAATCTAAATAATAAATTGACAGCGTGTTTTCATCAAGACAAGATCAGTGCAATTCGAAGTTGTGAAAGTTTGAAAAAAGAAAAGCCCGGAAGCAGGGTCACGCAAGGGTCGTAGCAGACGACGGTTTATGCGGCATATCGCCGTTCCTCTCAACAGTCAAAAGCCATCGCTAGAGTTCTTGTGAACCACAGCCGTTTGTTTCGTGCATAAAAACGTGCTATTGTAGATAAGCTGACATCGAGTCGCATTCAAATGACTAACTGACGACTACATTGTGAAAAAGGGAAACTGGATCACACGGGTTCACGATGGCTCAGGGGTAAGATAAACCACGCAAAAATAAATTCGTTGAAAATTGTTCGCTCTTTACGGAGGGCACCTAGGATGTTCTCAATCGGTGAGTGTTTAAATGAAAGGGTGTTTGTACTGTGTGTAAAAGCCTGACCGTATCTGTGATGGTTTACGGGAGGCTTACTGTGCCTTTAATTGGTCTAAAACATATGTAAATATTGTGCAGCAAAGGTAAGCTACCCACGGGCGTTTTCACTTTCGGTATTAGTGAAGAACCGTTTGCCACTTCATTCAAAATAAGGAAAACGTTATTTTTTGGGTAAGTACTAAATTTATGAATGAACAAGAAACGAGCGAAAAACTAAATTGTTTCGTTTTATAAAATTAGCTGAAAGTAAACATTATTTTTTCAAAATTATATGTAGATATAGTGTGTTGATGCATGTGGTTTTTTACATTTAGTCAAGTTATGACTAAATGTTTTAACATCGAGGGGGGAATCGAGACGAGGGTCGTGGTGTATGTGCGTGTGTCTGTGTGTGTGTGTAGAGCGATTCAGACTAAACTACTGGACCGATCTTTATGAAAATTGACATGAGAGTTCCTGGGTATGAAATCCCCGAACTTTTTTTTCATTTTTATGATTTTTTTGGACTTCTCAAGAAAATGTTCAATATTCAAGCGCATGGTTTAAACAGAAAGTAAAAAGAAGCTTGTATGACCAGTATATCCATAAATGGTTTACAGAAATTGGAACAAAAAATATGTTTTGGAATTATCGAATGTTTAAAGATATTTTTGCATGTGAAGACTATGTCACACACCTGCCATATCAGCAATGTGTTGCAATGATGAAGTTCAGAACATTAAACAACAATTTGCCTGTACAGAAAGAACGTTACCTTAACATCCCGAGGTCAGAAAGAACTTGCACCAAATGTGTATCACAAGACATAGGTGATGAATTCCATTATTTATTTGTCTGTGATTTTTTCAAAGAAGAAAGAGCTGAGTTGTTACCACCTTACTATTGGAAAAAACCTAATGCACTTAAATTTAAAAAGTTGTTTGCTACTAACAAAAAGAAATTGCTAAAGAATATTTTGGACTTTATTAATAGAATCTGTAACAGTTTTTCATAATCTTTTTAATTTTTATTTATTTATTATATTAGCATATATCATGATTGTATTGATTGTATTTATTGTTCAAAATGCCCCCAGGGGTTATGGACTAATAAAAAAAACTTGGGAACCGAGGGACAGGGGCCAAATCGGCGGGGTTTGGTAGGAGATACGTCCACACGGCGAAAAAGCCCACGCGTATTATAATATAGATTTGTCTTGATGTTTACAGGCACTTTCTTTCCCGCGTGTAACGGTCACGTGAAGCACATAGCTCTCCAGGCTTTTGCATGAGATAGGAGCGTTCTCCCACTTGGACACATACCAAAAATGATCCACCAGGTACTTTTAATGATGACTGGAATGTTTGTGTTGAATACATTTTGCAGATTGACTTAGGTATACGTTATGACATTCAGCACACACACACACACACACACACACACACACACACACACACACACACACACACACACCCCCTCACACATACACACACACACACACTCCTACGTCCTCACACACCCTCACACATATACACACACCCTCACACACACACACACACACACACACATACACACCCACATACACACACACCCTCACATACACACACACACACACACACACACACACACACACACACACAACAACAACAACAACAACAACAACAACAACAGCAAAATAGAGAAAGAAAGAAATGTGAAAAATCTTATTCGGCACAGAAAGCAGCAAAGGAAGCTGTACAGTTTTGGTATGTGTCCAAGTCGAAGGATACTTTCATCCCATGTAAAAGCCTGGACGGAAGTACACGAATGGGGATTTAGACGTGGTTCTAATCTGTATTCGTGATTAAAGGCACAGTCCTTCTTGCGAACATATGATGATGTTGGCTCACAATCTCAAATTTTCCCATGCTTTTACATGGGATAATAGACTTCCCGTCCACCTGGGCACCTGTGAACATCCTAACAATTTTCTATTTAGTTTTAACACCGTGTAAGTTTTGTCTAGACACACTAATCTTGAAAGTACGTAGCACTGCTGACAATTTTGATATAGTTTGTTTTATTGACAGTTCGTCTCATTTTCTCTCCATAGTGGGGCTCCTATGTTGCAAAATCATTCAAATCATGCAACAAACACCAAATTAAGCAAATATGAAGAGTTTTATGTGCTTAACAAAACCTGATACAGAGCCATCGCAAAAAATAAAAAATGGGTAGTTTTTAAACAATGTTTCAAAATGGCCGCCAGTGTAAACGGTTGGGTATGTTAGGCATATTTCACTTCATGTGATTAACAGCAAATTTGGCGTAAATGGACATTTGCTTTTGCTTAACAAAACCTGATACAGAGCCACCGTGAAAAAATTAAGAAATCAGTAGTTTTTTTACAATTTTCAAAATGGCCGCCAATAAAAGGGTATTTAGGCATTTTTGATGCTACAAGACATTCTCTTGCAATAGAAACTAACACAAACACATTTTTAAACAAAACAATACATGTATTGTTGGTGCAGAGAATGATTGGACGGTGTGGGTGGCAGGGTTGAAGAATTTGTGGATTACCTAAACTGTGCAAAAATAAATATATTGCACCAATGTTCATACCAAAACGAAAACATTCATTCCTGTGCTGTTATATTCAATGTATGCTATTGAGGGCACTCAACTTGGCTAACTGGAACACTTTTAAGATAAAAGGTGGCCTTTACATGGGTTATTTGACCGCCGCCCAAATAAGGGTACCCCCAAAATAAAACTGATAAAAATGTAATGTATCAACTCAAAAGTCGACTAAAATTCATAATCGCTGTATTTCGAAAACGTTGTTTGTTCTCATTCCGGCAAGTGTCTATACTCAAAAGAAACTTTGGCAGTACTTGAAACAACCATCTGTCATATATACATGCGAAGTCAAAAATATGTGGGATGTAAGTCAACAAACCTGTGGCAGTTTTTAAAATATTATTTCGTGAAGATTTGAAAGTGTACTCAAACGGTTGAACTACGCCTCGTGCGTAGACACACATTCCTGAAAGTTTCAACGCAACCCACTTGGTCATTGCTAAAATACATGGATTTTAGTTGACTTGGGTATCCCTCAAATTTGACACATAAACATCTCATCCGTGAGATCGACACATACATCAGTAGGTACAATGGCACAACACTAGAAATATGCAAGATGGCGAAATAAAACAACCTGTTCTGGATGGATAATCAAGTTGACTTTCTCTTCGTATACAACAGTGACCCAGTTGTGCCTCAGGAATTGTCGTGGGCTTTTTAAAAGGTACCCGAAGTTTTTGTCACATCTCTTTGTCACGTCAAGGGTATCCTTATTTTGACGGCGTAAATGATGATGTTAAAAAAAAATGTGCCAGATAGCGAAGATGCGAGCCTTTAATGGCATAGACAGTTTGAATAAAATGACACAGGAATAAAAGTTTGAGTTGGGGTATGAAAATGGGTGCAATAATATTTTTGCACAGTTTAGATGCTGACAGTTTTCACAGGCATGCAAGCACATTTGCAGAGAGCTGTGCTCTGCAGTCCTTCTTAGCAGCATTTGCAGCGTTTTGTTGTACAGCTCTTCAAGCAGGCACACCTCATGAGTTCTCGGCACACGCTGGATACCTCTTGAAAGCTCGTCCAGAATGACTCCCACTTTCCAGCCTTGAACTGCCAGCCCACAGAGTTTGGAAGTCTAATAGGTAGATGGCTCTTCTCAATCTCATGTCCTGCAGCAGCACCTCACTTGTAAGGGGATTATGGTCAATTTGGCAGCTCTTTTTACTGAAGAGGTACCGTCTAGCACTGTTTACACCCAGTACGTTGCTGGTTTTGTCCTACAAATGTACACCAAAAAGCTCTTGTGCTGCCCTGTCAGTGGTACTCAGCTTACAAAGAGGAGCAGACAACCTGAAGAAAGTTTGAGTGACGTCTTCAAATGCTTGCCATACTTCCCAAGCCTTCTGATTCCCCAATACCATTGAAGAACGACATAGTGTCACAGCCTGTAAGGCTATGCAAAATGGGCAGACAGGGTGACTTCTCTTGGCCAATGGCTTTGGCAATGTGGCGATACACTTCACGAGCAGAAAAAAATGCAACACAGCTGGAATGAGAAGCAGACTGTCTGGCCTCCTCTACATCCATGGTGCAGGAAATCAGCCTGTGGTACCCTTCACACAAAAGATGAAAAGTGACATTTTTATTTGAATGTATTTGAATAATGTTTACTATCTCAGAGAGTCGGTCAAAGCCGGGTTAGCAAGTCTTCACACCAAAATGAAAGAAAATTATATTTCATGAATTCGTATAATTCTTACTGTTTCAGGTTAAAAAACAAACAAACACAGTTTCCAGTGACCCAACTGATTCTGGAATCTTTCTGACCGCTACATTTATTCGCTTCAAACAGTCGCTAACAGAATGTTGACCATAGTGAGGGTTCGTACGTTAAACCCATCAAATTCACAGAGGTCGCTTACAAATGATGTGCAAACATGTTCCAATTAATACAAATAAAAAAATCTTACTGTTAAGATGTATTAGGTAACAAACCTTGATACAGTAGTAGTACTAGTGAAATCGGCTCCCTTCTGTGGCACCGGAATAAATGCAGAACGCTTGTTCCCAGGAACCGGAATGTGGTGTAACTCTTGTAAGTTGTATATATCCTGTAAAAATAAAATTCACACCAATGCACGGTCAACTTAAAATAAGCAAAAGGATGAGAAACAAGCAACAAACCAAAATTGTAAAACTCAAAGAGCGGTACCTCTTCATTTTTCAAAACCACTTATCTCATTTGATTAGCATACACTGTATGCTTTTGTCTGTTACCTACCGTCTTTGAAAGTTTGATCACAACACTGTAAAGACATGGGGAGTGGAGTGTTTTTATCTCCAGCTGGTCATCCTACTATCTGGCCTACCCTCACTCAGTTTTTGACTCTACCCCTCCCCACCTTATGGAAGTCCTTAACGTAGGCAGGACTAATCATTTATCATACCATGAACAATCTGTTTCTCCTCGCCTTTTATTCAAAGTTCGTTTAATCTGTTTAAAATCACCAGCGTGGCGATCATGATTTCCTTACTTGTAATCAACAGATAGATCTAGATCTATCAGCATCACAATCCAGCTTGATGAGCTATTGCAAGATTACTCTGCATTTCAGCGCTTCACCCGATGAATAACAGACCCCAGGGGAGAATTAAACAGTAAAATGATGTGACATTGGTGAATGGATGCGTATTCTTGAAAACTTACCTTCAGAAACGTTGTTTTCGCTCAAATCAAAACACGCAATGTTGCGGAGGCCGCCATCTTGAATTTTCATGCTGCGGATATATAAAATTCTAAAAACGATCAAATTAAATACCAGAACACAAAAATACCCATAAGAGTATTTATGTCATGCATGTGTTATCAGCAGACAACTTCTGGTGCATGGTAAACCATTGAATTTTACATTTGCTGAGTTGGGAATATTTACTGCTGAGCGCTTTTGGTACGAATTTCGTCTGCTGTAAATGCAGCCTTTTATTCCCTATCAAAGACAAAAAAACCGATTTCTGAAGTGGCTCTGTATCTGAAATCCCTTAAATAATTATAAGGAACAATACCACAAAGTATGATGTTTGTTGCAAGATGTGAATGATTTATGAGTGCGTCTGCAACATACGAGCCCCACTACCAGACATACTATACCTGTTTGTATGAAGCTGTGTTCAACACGATCGTCGTTTTCTTTCCTCCCCGGGGACTATTGATCTAAGGAAAATGTAGCGACAGAAAAGAAGTAATCTGGCGCAATTATCGGTACCATCAGCAGGAGACGATCACCCAGCTATCGCTAAATCGCTAAATCGCTGCCCCCCCCCCTTCTACAAGTGATTTTCTTATCCCCGGAATCTGCAGGCAAAAACGTCAGGGAGACAGACAGGCGGTTGGTTCTAACAGATGCTGGTTCGACCAATCAGAAGCCACAATCAGAGAGGACGAGATTTCTAGGACATCTCCTTTGATGGAGGTGTCCTACGGTTGGTTGTAAATGATGCCAAGCGCACCAATCATATGCGGCGATCAAAGCGCGGAGGGTTTCCAGGACATCTCTTTTGATGAAAGTGTCCTGGCTATCAGTCGGTCAATGAATGTCGGCCCCAGAGGGCTAGTTATCTCTACAGAGGGTCAGTAGAGGGAGGGAATACTAATTCGTTATTGTGTTTGGACGAAGGGCAAGTGCTGGGGTTTTAGGCCTGAAGCCATGGACGTTTCAGTTACAATAGTATTACTGATGGGGATAGGGCAGGATGTATGAATATTGCATGACGTCTACAGAAAGGGAAGGACGGGTGACCCCCCGCGGTTTAGGGGTAAGAATTTACCCGATGCTCCCCAGCATGTCGTAAGAGGCGACTAACGGATTCTGTTTCTCCTTTTACCCTTGTTAAGTGTTTCTTGTATAGAATGTAGTCAATGTTTGTAAAGATTTTAGTCAAGCAGTATTTAAGAAATGTTGGGTCCTTTGTACTGGAAACTTGCATTCTCCCAGTAAGGTAATATAATTGTACTACGTTGCAAGCCCCTGGAGCAATTTTTTGATTAGTGCTTTTGTGAACAAGAAACAATTAACAAGTGGCTCTATCCCATCTCCACCCCTTTTCCCGTCGCGATATAACCTTCGTGGTTGAAAACGACGTTAAACACCAAATAAAGAAAGAAAAGAAAGGACGGGTGTGTATTGTACGCTGGGGAGGATTTAGGGCAAGACTAATTGGACTTTCGACTTCCTTCCTGTGTGTGTCTATATTTGTGAGAATGAGGTCGGTTGGAAACTGGATGCGCCAATGTGGCATGATTGCGAGATGTATGGAGGAGATAAATAGACTCCTGGTTATGTTTCAGTGTTTGAATTAATAAGGTTAGTTGGAGAAATAGATTAGAGTGTAAAAGACCAAACGAAGACAGGACCGATGGAACTTTTAATTGCTCTAGTGTTTTCGAGTCAGTTTGAGAATGAGTACATGTTCTCGAACGGTAGTGATGACTAATGCTGACTTAGTTTGTTGCGTTGTCCCGCTGCCGTGTTTGTAAGGAACGAAATCTGTTGGAGAATCAGAATATAAAACCATAGATAACAATTAGGGAACAATAAATGGACTTTTGACTTGCTCTCCTGTTTGACTCGTTGAAGAAATAAGGTCACGTAACGGTGAGCTTTACGAGCTAAAAAAAAACAAAAACAAAAAACTATTGCAACAGGGCAAATCTACAGTAAGGAAGTGCGCGGGACGGGGATGGGGGCAAAGGAAAGATCCTCAATTTTCAAGAAAGGAGCTGTCGATATGTGAGAACTGATGGAAGAATTCTAGCAGGCGTCGTTTGTTTAGATGTTGGTGTTGGAGATCAGTGATGGTTATTATCAAAGTAGATCTAAGCTTGAATGTAAATTTTATCTTTGGAATATTTGCTTTGTGATTCGTAACTGAAATAACCATGGTATTGTGTTGCTTAGTAACTGATGCATGAATTGGCGTCTCGTAGAATTACACGCCCCGGAGGAAGGCCTGGCAACAGGTCGAAAATTTGGGCTGCCACTTGACATTCTTTGTTTAGCTTTTCTTTACCTTGATTTTGTTATATATATAAAACTATTATATTTTTATATATATATTTTTTATATATATTCTTCTCGGGAATGTTTTTCAGCTTTACAAATGTCGATAGCATACCCTTTTCTGCTAACTTCCCGATGAAACAGGACTAAACCAATTATTTTCTGTCCCTAAACACCACAAAATGCCCAAAGTCGAAAGATGTAGTACAAACAGGGGAGTAAAACGAAACAGCCGTTTGTGTGTGCCTGTGAGCTACTGACACAAACTTTCGCATTCGGCTTTTCTTATCTCGTAACTCCACACTAAATACCCCACTTTCCCTCTGAAGTATTGATGTACAAACCCATGGCACTAACATTCATGTAGTCGTTTATAACTGAGGTTGAAAAATTCGCTTCATGACGAGACAAGTATGAATGCCATTCACCCAAACTGAAAACTTCGCTGCCGTCTGCTCGCGTTGTACGGATTAGCTGTTCTCTTCTCCTCCCCTTGTTGCATCCTAGTTCTTCAGTTGTTTCTAGTTTTCCGTTGATGTTGTGTTTTGGTCTTCTTCATAAGTAGTCTTGTTCAAAATTAAAAAAAAACTCAAACTTCTTTTTGTTGTATACGAATGAACTAATAAAAAGCTGTTTAACAGCTGTGTTGTCAAATCGAGTTTTTTTTTCCAAAGTCAGTGTGGCGCCTGCGCAAAACTAATGCGCATAAGAAACGGCGTCTGCTATCAAAACCTGAGATCAACGCATCGACGCAAAAACTGTCATTTTGTAAGTTTGGAACAACAAATCAAGGTCAGAACAGCTATATAATCGCTATTGTATTTTCAGCGTAGCAATATGGTCCGATATTTAGACTCGAACAAGTATAATGCGACTCGTCGGCATTACTGATACTTTTCTCGTCTAAATATCGGACCCTATTGCTACGCTGAAAACGCAATAGCTGTTAATAAAATTTTCTTTGCTGGGATTATTAGCCGTTGTATCAACAAGCAGGCGAGGGAATACGGAAATTGTCTGATGTGTTTGACCATGTTTGGAAATTATTGGCTGCTTTTCACTTGCCTGTCTGCGTCTTCTGGCACAGTTTCAGTATAATGGGGAGACACTCAGCAGCTGAACACACAGGGGAAGGGGTTATGAATATTGCATGGTACCGACAAAGAGGGGAAGGGCTCGAGAGACCGAGATAATTCATATTCATTCCTTTCCTGAAAGGTCAATCGACTATGATGAATTTGTTCTTCTCGTTTTGGTGACGGGGTACTTATCTTGTCATGTTTCTGTGACCGTGGGGAGGGGTAGGGGAGTTACTAGACTTACTGAGTTGCCTGACGCAATTTTGTGGTTGGCGTCGAATCAGCGAAATTGGCCATTCGTTTTTGAAGTTCCGAAGACACCCCTCCCCCTACATCACCCCACCCCTCTCTCTCTCTCTCTGTCTCTCTCTCTCTGTCTCTCTCTCTCTGAATCTGTCTCTGTCTGTCTGTCTGTCTGTCTGTCTCTCTCTCTCTCTGAATCTGTCTCTGTCTGTCTGTCTCTCTCTGTCTCTCTCTCTGTTTCTCTCTCTCTGAATCTGTCTCTGTCTGTCTGTCTGTCTGTCTGTCTGTCTCTCTCTCTCTCTCTCAGTCTCTCTCTCTCTCAGTCTCTCTCAGTCTCTCTCTCTCTCTCTCTCTCTCGCTCAGTCAGTCTCTCTCACTCTCTCTCAGTTTCTCTCAGTCTCTCTCTTTCTTTCTCTCTCTCTCTCTCTCTCTCTCTCTCTCTCTCTCTCTCTCTCTCTCTCTCTCTCTCTCTCTCTCTCTCTCTCTCTCTCTCGCATCAAACATTCGGCGTTGTTTATTATGTGTCTCCATGTCTCTTTTTGTTGCTGTTAGTAAATCCAAGCTTCAGTCACGTTCCCCCTTAGCTGAACAGCTTTTTAATGTCTAACGTTTCGGAAAGAACCGGTGATTTTCATTTGAATGTACTTTGAAAAACTAGTGAGGGTATATTTCTGCTCGGAATACATTCCCAGAAATAATGGACTCAATTTACTCCTGGCAGTGGAAAATTGGCCGTAGCAGAGACATACAGTGATCTATGTCTCTGGCCGTAGGGGGGGGGGGGGGGGACCATGCTTCAATTCGGACAGAAAGACTGGCCCTCGACCATTAATTTGGTTAGTCTCGTGAGATATTGCAGCATTCACTTACTCGGCAGTCTTCTAAAATAGAGGTCACTGTGGTGCTTTCACTTCTGGTTCCCACAAGAGATGGAATTTTGGAGGAGGTGGGTGAAAAATGTGCGGCGGTGCCCTCATAAGAACTGCACTGACGAGAAAACTCTTCTCAGGTAAGTGGAGCTAGTTGTGGGAAGGAAAGAAATGGACAGAGATTTGAGAGATTTTTCTCACTGAACGTTTTCTCGTCCTCCCCCTTCGGGCCAACACCCCCACAAATGGCCCTGTTTCCTTTATTTTTTGACACAGCCAGGGTTGCTGCTGACCTGTTCACACGTGCGGATTAGGCCGATTTTGAACGCCATACTGTTGCAGACCTCTACGTAGGAATAGGATGATGCTGAGTTTATGAAGTACTCTCTCTCTCTCTCTCTCTCTCTCTCTCTCTCTCTCTCTCTCTCTCTCTCTCTCTCTCTCCCTCTCTCCCTCCCCCCTGCCCCCTCTCTCCCTCTCTCTCTGCAATCCTAAGAAACTGTATAATAATCCGACTTACTTTTCACCATATTTGTTTGGTGCACTCATGTGGGTTTTCGTAACGTTGGCGTCACGTGACGTAGCTACCTGCTGCTGGTAGGTGGACAGCCTGAGGTTTAGCTTCCGGCCTGTGCCTGTGCCTGTAGTTGACTAGTCTACCAGCTGCTGTAATAAACGTTTACTTGGATATCCTGCTAGCGAAAATTATGGTATAATGTTGGAAATCAGCTTCCGCGAAGCGAAGTGAACTGTTATTGTTTTGTGACTTACCACCATTGTAAAACGTCAAACGGCAATGCAGTGACCGTACAAAAAAATGTGTTTAGGAAGAAAACACATTGTCAGATTCATGAAAACATGAAACCAGACGATGTACTGTTTATAATGCAAAACAAGTCGCGTAAGGCGAAATTACTACATTTAGTCAAGCTGTGGAACTCACAGAATGAAACTGAACGCACTGCATTTTTTAACAATGACCGTAGTCCTCCACTCGTGCAAAACGCAGTGAAACTGACGAGCCTGTTCAGCGCGGTAGTGGTTTCGCTGTGCTGCATAGCACGCTTTACTGCACCTCTCTTCGTTTGAACTTTCTGAGCGTGTTTTTAATACAAACATATCATATCTATATGTTTTTGGAATCAGGAACCGACAAGGAATAAGATGAAAGTGTTTTTAAATTGATTTCAAAAATTTAATTTTGATCATAATTGTTATATTTTTACTTTTCAGAGCTTGTTTTTAACCCAAATATAATATATTTATATGTTTTTGGAATCAGAAAATGATGAAGAATAAGATGAACGTAAATTTGGATCGTTTTATAAAAATTTTTTTTTTTTACAATTTTCAGATTTGTAATGACCAAAGTCATTAATTAATTTTAAGCCATCAAGCTGAAATGCAATACCGAAGTCCGGCCTTCGTCGAAGATTGCTTGGCCAAAATTTCAATCAATTTGATTGAAAAATGAGGGTGTGACAGTGCCGCCTCAACTTTTACAAAAAGCCGGATATGACGTCATTGGAGGTATTTATCGAAAAAAAGAAATAACGTCTGGGGATATCATTCCCAGGAACTCTCATGTAAAATTTCATAAAGATCGGTCCAGTAGTTTGGTCTGAATCGCTGTACACACACACACACACACACACACACACACACATACACCACGACCCTCGTCTCGATTCCCCCTCTATGTTAGAATATTAGTCAAAACTTGACTAAATGTAAAAAGAGAAGAGTTTGTGACAAAGTTTTGTTGTTGTTGGAAATGACACACAAGGTTGCAGTGATGAACTGTGAAGGTGATACATTTGAAATTGAAACTAATTTGGACGTGATGATCACTGCCTGGTAATGAGTGTGTCAGTGAAATGTGTCCTTGATCCCCACTGCACAATGAATAGCCAATCTGAAAGTAAAAACTTGCTTTTTGTGCGTGTGTTTCAGGAGCTGAAGCGAGCAGCGGAAGATGCCATGAAGCAGTATGGTCACTACAAGGAAAACATAGACTACGAGGTAAGACATTCATGCAAGCTTGGCTCGTTCCGGATACAGTGGAACCCCCTTTTAAGACCCACAACCGAAATCCCCCCCCCCCCCCCCCCCCCCCCCCGTTTAAGACCTTGCTTTTCCATTTTGTTGTTGTACATAACCTCTGTAAATTTAACTCCGTTTTAAAAGTACATTCTGTTTAACACTTTCTACCCCACCGATGTTGCCCAAGTTTCTTTTTAGCCGAGACCAGCTGTGCTGCAGCAGGTCACTCAGAATTGTAGTAACTGTGTAGTAACTGTGTATCAACACGATGGAATGCAGGCGTTAGATCGGCGTTACAGGAAGCGACTGAAGCTAACAGTCTGAGCGGATATATCCGAACCAGGTCAAATAGAGCCATATGAGTGGGAACGGATATATCCATGCCTGGGAGACAATGAGTTAAGAGCTTATTTTCTCAAGTCTTAAAAGGCAGGTTTACACTTTTGAGTCCAGGCTTGGTTTTTTTTTATTTGCTGCTCTTTCAGCTTTAATTGTTGTCATTGTATTCGTGTATCTTCTTCGTTGATTGTTTGTTTGGTTTCAATGTCTGTTATTCTACACATTTTTGCTATCGTGGTATTGATGGATTGATCATCATTACTACGTTGGTTGTGGTGATGCTAACGATCCTTTTTACATTTAGTCAAGTTTTGATTTTCTTTGCAGCTTAGTTGTAAGATTAATAACTCATTTGAAACCCTCGCGCAGATGGCTGAAACTAAAACAGCAAAACTGCCTAAGGGCAAAATACATCTGCGCAGTCGCCACTACACTACATGCTGCGATAGGGATTATGACGAGTACTTGGTCTGTTTTCTTTTCACGCAACGTGTAGCGAGATGAGGGGAAATAATTACCTCTATAATCTGCAGTGCGTGTGCTGTCCTGCTGAAGTTACATAGGTGAGCGCCTGGCCTTACATTATCTTGCCCACCCTCCCCCTTCCCCACCCGACTCCCCACATCCCGCCCCAGCCCCAACTTCCAAAAATCGAAGTTCGCTCTGTCACTTGAAGACAAAAACACAGCCAGAAAAAGACAGGGCTTTGTCCTCAGTTGAATTGCAAGACGTCACATCGGGTCTTATAACCAGGCAAAGCGGCGTCGCTCAGACGCTCGGATTACGTCTTGGAAGCGACAGCAAACAACACTATACGGAGAAGAGGCCGTCACCGTTTCTTATGATGGCATGCTGGCACCAACAGTCAAAATCTACGCCGATTTTTGTTATCTTTTTTAGTTGTTTAGTTAACAATAGTTGTAGTAGAGAACAAGAAATGGCTAAATCACACATTATATCAAGATATATATTTAGGTATTTTCTTACCATCCTGACGAAAGCAGTTTATCTGCAGAAATATTGATCCAAAAAAAGTACCTAACCTGGTTACTGGCGTGTCTTCGTTTCATTCAAATATATCAAGATAATAACAGTTGAGACTTTAGGCGCTTTCGATTGTAATGCCATAGTTTGTGAGAGACCGACAGGAAGACCAAAGTAAACATTTAAAATATTACAATGCTTTATTATCACTGGTGCAGGTACTACCTGAGAATAACCCATCTTATCCGCAACCCATACAAATAGAGAATACTACATGGCTTGCTGTGTCGTACCAGATTTACACGAGTTGTTTTTTTAAATATTGAACTGCGAGCGAAAGCGAGCTGTTCACTATTTGAAAAAGCAACGAGTGTAAATCTGGTACGATACAGCAAGCCATGTAGTATTCTGTTTATCCTACATACTGTACTTACGTGTATTTTACTGAAAATGTCCTGCATTCGGGGCAGCTAAATTGAAGACGCTTGTTTTGGAACCTCGATCTCTTCTAAAGCCTCGTGCAATCTATTACGTCAAAGCAAAGAAACGTCACTCTGAAAGTGTGGCGTGACGTGTTAGTTCAAAAAATTCATCGAGGGTAATTAGCGAGCGCAATTTTTTTTTCTATAATGACGTTTGTCTCGGTGACTTTGGCATCATGAGCAGTGGAAAAACAGGTCCCTGCTAGACTTGCTTGACATGACCTCATTTACATGATACACACACGTGTGATTTGAACGATTATTATCTCACGGGTGTCTCTCTCACGTATGTAGGATAAACGGAGTTATTTCCGAAAATGGTCTATTAATGCGATCCTCAGTTGTGTTTTAATACTTCTGTACATTTGGAAAAACTGAGATCTTTAGACGCGGAGGGAGTCGCAAAACAGAGGTAAATGTACACACAGACTTTACAAACACACAATCTGAGAGAGCTATAGGGTCTTAAACTGGAAAGGGAAGTTTTAAATTAAGTGAGTCTTGACACAAGAGGTTTTTTTTTCTCCCTTGTATCACTTTTGGTACCAGAATACCACCATACTTATAGAAGAGGACCGGACGAGGACACCAGCGCTTGGTTTTTTTTGCCAGACAGCTGTGTACACGATGGCCGCTGAGTAATAAATGAGCCTTTGCTGAGCAATGAACCCCCGCCTCCGGCATCGATTTTCATTTGGTGTTGCTCGAGCCGTGACAGGGCGCTGGAGGTCACCGAGTGCTGGTGATCAGGCGGCTGATAATGGGCTTGATATTCTGGCTGCATCAGGGTCGGGTTTTTTGTTTTCGTCTTCGTTTTGCTTCCTGTCGGTGTTGGCTTGTTGGCGCCATTGGAGATTTAATGGCCTTCTGGGAGCTTCCGGGGCGACGGAGATCTAGGTGTGGCTGGGAGAGAAGTTTTGGGTGGTGGTCGTGAGGGGGGAGGTTGTCGATTGAGTCAAGGACTGGTCAGATGGAACAACATCGAGGCCGACATCGGGTGGTGGTGGTGGGGTGGGGGGTGAGTCGTTGTTTGCCCTAATTAGGGTTTGTTCCTATTGGGTTCAAACGATAATTAAGTAAACGAGGAGGGGGGTGGGGGGGTTAACACAGCATTGAAGATCATTTAGTAGGCATGTAGCGGCGACCAAAGCTGGGCTAGAGAGGTATCTCTCTTGGTCTTTTCAACAGCCTTTCTGTACATGAGTTGTTTAGTAACAGGCTACTCATGTTAAATCAACAGACCATCAAAAGTGTCCATTATATTGAATTCAGCGTCCGTTGTAGCATTAAAGCTGAACCAGGATGCTGGGGGTGGGGGGAAGGGGTACCTGTTGCTGGGATGAGGCGGGTGAACATAGGCCTGATATTCTTCTGCATGCACTAGCTTTTTTCATTCTTTTTCCGTTTGTGTGTGTGTATGTGTGTGTGTGTGTGTGTGTGTGTGTGTGTGTGTGTGTGTGTGGGCTCGGTGGGTACATTTGAGATGTAATGGCCTTTGGAGAGTTTCCGGGGCCAGGGAGATCTAGATGTCGCTGTGTGAGATAATGGTGGGGAGGAGAAAGAAGAGGTGGTGGTTGTAACGGGGGTTGGGGGGGGGGGGGGGTGGCGTCGTTCAAGTCAAGGACAAGTCAGATGGAGAAAAATATGCAATTAGGGATGACCGACAATGGTGGAAGGGGGGGGGGGGGTAATCTGAATTGTGTTTCCATTGATTTGTGGAATCGACAATGGTGGAAGGGGGGGGGGGGGGTGGCGGGTGTCAAGCGCATACTCTCATTACTGATTTTGAAGGTCATATTCATGGTTGGGTCGATGGCCATATCAAGGTTAGAGAGATGCCTCTCCTGCTCCCAGGATCACCCTGCATTACATGAGTTGTGTTGCAACAGGGCAACTCTGATGGAAACAGCGGTCCAATCGACAATGCAAAGCGTCCGCCATATGTTGATGTCCTGTGCTGCACTGACGATCCGTGACAGGGTGCTTGGGGGGGGGGGGGGGAGGAGGGGTGGTTGTGGAGGGAGGTGCTGAGATCATGTTGATAATGGGCCTGATATTCTTCTGCATCAGCTTTGTTTTTCTCCTGGTGGTGTTGGTTTGTTCACGCCATTTGAGATTTAATTTCCTCATGGGAGTTTTCGGGGCGACATGTTACAGAAGAGGCTAAGGCTGGGAGTAGGAAGAAGTGATGACTGGGGCGGGATGGGGTGGGGGTCAAGTCAAGGACAAGCCGCAGAGAGAGAGAGAGAGAGAGAGAGAGAGAGAGAGAGAGAGAGAGAGTGTGTGTTTATGTTAGGGGGGATGGGGTGTTATCCAGGACATTTGGACCAACACATATTTTTAATCCAAGTCCGACTGACCTATTGTCCTCTAAGCCTGGAATCAACATTGGCTAAGAGCTGTGAACTGTGCAAAGTTGTCGAAACGGAAATTAATAGGGCGAGAGGGGAGGTTCGGAGTTGCACTGTCGTGTCACAGTCCTGAAGGGTTTTTTGTTTGATTTTTGTTTGGTTCGGCTCCTGGCGGTGTTGGATCGTTTGCGCCATTAGAGATAGAATGGCCTCTTAGGCGGGCAGGGGTTGGGGGGGAGGGGAGAGGTGACGAGGGACATCGCAATTATCCCTTCAATTCAGGTAGTTTTTATTGACAGGAAGACTCTAATTTAATGAACAGGCCAGCAGAAGATAAAAAAAAGTCTGTCTTTTGTCGAGCGTTGACGTAGGACGGAGATGCTTTGCGCCGATATATGTACACAGAAAGTTGTTACGCCGGATTTTATACCTTGAAGCAAGACAGCTTAATTATATATTTCAGTTCAGATTACACTCGTGAGTCGCTGGGGTACTTAGTAGTGTATGTGTACATATTTCGAATGTACCTTTGACAAAATGCTAATAAATAATTTAATTAAAGTCAGCGTACCCTCACGCGAAGTTGAGTTTCTGTATATAAAGTCCGGCGTAACAACTATCTGGGTACATGAATTGGCGTGAGTATTATTTATAAGTTAAATTCTTAAAATGCCACTTGTGGCTTGCACGAAAAAACATCATACAAAAAAATTTCAACTGTGCATAGAGATCACCAATCGTCACGCTCATAAGATATAATTGCCTGTGTCATATGTTTTGATGTTTTGGGAAAAAAGCAAACAACTTTCTTTGTTTTCTGAACAATCTGCCTATCTCATTTTAGTTATGAGTTGCAAACTGCCTATCTCGAGCGGTGAGAGCTGGGTAAACGTGAGATAAAGAGCTGACAGCAACATTTTCAATCAGCAAAACTGCGTAACAACCCACAAAGAGCTTTTGCATACTTTCACATTCACAAAACAAGTCTTCCTGTATCATAAAGAAATAGTGCCCAACTCAATAAACGAGATCGGCAGTTTTGCATACGTTACCGTGGCAATGGTTTCCGATGGTCCGAGTCGCGAGAGTTTGTATTCTCTAACACATGATATATACCCTTACAGTAGCTTCCCCTGTAGTTTTACTACAGAAATGCCTAACACTGAGATAGGTATGTTTCTTATGAGCGTGACGCAATGCTGTTTATTATTTGGTATGTGACCAGATGTTTTCACGAAAAATAGAAACAGGAGTTTTACAAACAATGTTAATGGACGTCGGGGTTTGGTAGCGACACGTTTCTGGTGTGACCTAAGTAATCCTGACAAAACCTCTCCTTTTCATTCTTCGAAGTCATGATCGAGGACTAAAAAGATGGAGGTTGAATGTCATGTTAAGTCTAGAGTCGCCCGTACGTTAAACCGGCACGGTTGGCCTTGTGGTAAGGCGTCCGCCCCGTGATCGGGTGGTCGTGGGTTCGAACCCCGGCCGGGTCATACCTAAGACTTTAAAATTGGCAATCTAGTGGCTGCTCCGCCTGGTGTCTGGCATTATGGGGTTAGTGCTCGGACTGGTTGGTCCGGTGTCAGAATAATGTGACTGGGTGAGACACGAAGCCTGTGCTGCGACTTCTGTCTTGTGTGTGGCGCACGTTATATGTCAAAGCAGCACCGCCCTGATATGGCCCTTCGTGGTCGGCTGGGCGTTAAGCAAACAAACAAACAAACAAACCCGTACGTTGCTTGAAAACCGACCTGCTGTTTTGCATTGATATCCAGATTTTCTGTTTGGAAACTTCTCTTCTTCTTCTTCATCGTTCATGGGCTGGAACTACCACGTCCACTCATGTTTTTGCACGAGTGTATTTTTACGTGTATGACCGTTTTAACCCCGCTATTACTGCAGCATACGCCCATTTCGGAGGAGTGTTTGGAAACAGCATTGGCCGTATCTCTGGGGTGGGTGATGTGAACAGGGTGTGGACGTGTTGGAAACAGCATTGCCCGTATCTGTGGGGTGGATGATGTGAACAGGGTGTGGAGGTGCTGGAACCAGCATTGGCCGTATCTCTGGGGTGGGTGATGTGAACAGGGTGTGGAGGTGCTGGAAACAGCATTGGCCGTATCTCTGGGGTGGATGATGTGAACAGGGTGTGGAGGTGCTGGAAACAGCATTAAAGCCGTATCTCTGTGGTGGATGATGTGAACAGGGTGTGGAGGTACTGGAAACAGTGATTGGCCGTATCTGTGGGGTGGATGATGTGAACAGGATGTGGAGGTGTTGTAAAGTGCGAGGATGGCTGTGAAGCAGATAGCGTCCTGTCATTCTGGCCCCTTATCTCTTGCGTGTGATGGATTGCATTGTCTTAGTAGTGTGTGGAACGAGAGGTGGAAAGAACCCGGATGGGTGGACAGTTGATCAGGAGGGGGCGGTGGGGGAGGAGGGGGTGTAGATTGAAGGTGATGGGTGTGTGTGTGTTTTGGATGGAAATAGCGTTTATGTGTGTAGATGATCAGTTTTTGTGTGCAGTAGCATTTGATGGATTTAACGGTGATAGTGTGAAGACAAATTACTGAAATGAGGATAAGGGGGGGGGGGATAGTATTGTGACTATCGCAGCGTCAGAACGTTCATGCGGCATATTGGAAAACAATCTTTGTGTAAAAATCCAGCAAATGTCATGAAGAATTTCGGAAGAGTGTTGCTCAATATTTACTGTCCCGTGCACAAAATGTCATGTCCTAACCCCGAATCGATCCATTGTCCCCGGTCTCCAGCGACACAATTGTTTGTCCTCGCCTGATACCGTCAAGGATTTCTCAATAACATTTTTTATACTAGCACGTTTCCTAGCCTCAAGGGAGTTCTCGAAGTATGTAGCACCCAGAAGATGGAAAGCCGCTGCCTTTGGGTATCTGAGAGCACATCTTTTTCCTGAAATTTATGTCACCCGATGGACGCTGGGGTAACCTGGGAATTGAAAGGGAGGGAGTTGGAAGATAAACGTGTTATCGTCCTTATCTGTCACAGATTATTTTGTTTGGTCTTTGTTATATTTATTTTTTGTTTGTCAGAGTTCCATATTTCGGCACCATGTGAAGGCAGTGGTCACTGGGGAATTAGATTTGATGAGAGAGAGAGCGAGAGAGAGAGAGAGAGAGAGAGAGAGAGAGAGAGAGAGAGAGAGAGAGAGAGAGAGAGAGAGAGAGAGAGAGAGAGAGAGAGAGATCAACGGATTATGGTTGTATGTGTGTGTGTGTGGGGGGGGGGGATGAAAGAGAAAGAGAGATGGAGATGGAGAGTGAGAGAAGGGGGGGGTGGGGTGTCGGAGAAGTGCGTTTGACCCAGAATTCTTATCTGATTGCATCCGTTTTATTCTTTCTCGGATATTTGGTTGTTTGAACAGATCAATAAGGGAGGGTTTGGGCTAAGATTAGAGCGTTCGAGGTGGAGAGGGAGTAGCCCTTGATATAAGACGAATTGTTCTTTGATTGAAAGACAATAATAAGTGCTTTGATTCAAAGAGAGTGTCAGAAATGTTTCCATAAAGTTCATATGAATCATCCAGCATAACATTGAACCGTTATCACTCAAAAGGATTATTGATTTATTCATCACACACACACACAAACATACACAAACACGCACGCACACTCACACACGCACGCACGTACACACGCACACACACACACACACACACACACGCACGCACGCACGCACACACACACACACACACACTCACACACACACACTCACACACACACACACACACGCACTCACATACACACACACACCCACACACACACACATATTTGTGTGCGCGCTCAGAGAAAGACAGAGAGATGCCCACCCCTCTCTGCCTCTCTAGTCATCATCAGTGACACAGTGTCAACACCAACAGAAACTACAAAACACCGGTCACTGTTACTTAGTACCACCACCACCTACGTATCATCACCACCACCACCACCATCCATTGGAGAACTAGGAACAAAGAGAACTCAACACACTAGTAAGCACTCCGGCAAAAAAATGAGCTAACCAAGAAAAGTCTGATTAGACTTGCAGAAATCCACAGAATCTTGTTAGGCGCTGACTTGAAACACAATGCAGGGACAAGAAGAGTTCCCACTTTGGACACAGTGCTAGGGCTGAAAGCAGTTCTAGAGTCTACGGGAGTACATGTTTAATTGTATACAGTAGAACCCTCTTTGCATTGTAATTGAGGGGAAACTAGAATTTGAAATTAGGTTTCTGCTGTGAAGGCTTACAAAGGAAGAAAGTGTAGGACGAAGATGCGTATATGTCTGTCCATCTATTGTCAAAGCGAGGGGGTGTAGAGCAAGACTCTGTGTGTGTGTGTGTGTGTGTGTGTGTGTGTGTGTGTGTGTGTGTGTGTGTGTGTGTGTGTGTTTCTATGTCTCTGTTTGTCTGTCTGTCTGTCCAAGGGCGGATCCAAGATCTAAAGGAAGGGAGGGCCTATCCCACCCAAACTTTTTTGCACAAACTTGAAGGCGCAAAGCGCCTGAATTGAGGGCGCATTGCGCCCTAATAGATGGCGCGAAGCGCCCGAACATGCTAGGGGGGTCCGGGGGCATGCCTCCCCGGAATTGCTTTTTTTTCAAGGAAGCAAAATGCTGCAATCTAGGGCCACCTGAGCTCAGAAACTGTCATTTAATCATCTCTCTCTCTCTCTCTCTCTCTCTCTCTCTCTCTCTCTCTCTCTCTCTCTCTCTCTCTCTTTCTCTCTCTCTCTTTCTCTCTCTCGATCTCTCTCTCCCTCTCTCTCTCTCTCTTTTTTTCCCCCCTGAAGGTGCCCCCCTAAATCCGCCACTGCTGTCTATGATATTTTCTGGTTGATTTATTGTGTTGTGGTTACTACGATTTTCATTGGATGTTAAGCATGCTGGCTGCTTTCCTTGCTTGATTTGGATTGTCTTTGTAGTAGCTGTGCTTAAGTTCGGGAACTTTGCCAGGCACAGGAGATAGTGGAAGTGTGTTGGAGTGAGCTCCACATAGCAGTATGATGTAGTTCACCTTGCATTGTTGTGTCTCAGGCCACCCGGTCGGGTAGGCAAAGTGGAGGAGGGGAGATAGTGACTGTGATAAATATAATAACAATAACAATAACATTAACGACGCTTTATTGTCTATTAAAATGTAACATTCAATGGAATATTTCTTTAACACACCCAGCCTGCCTGTAAACGATTATAACTTAAACATGCATGTACATCACCCTGCCAATATTAAATGATGCTGTTGTTTCGTCTGTTGTGGACTGAGAAAGACTTGTATGTCTTCGTTTGTATGTGTGTGTGCATGTAGACGTGCATGTTCCAGTGAGTCTGTAAACACATCAAATCAATCAATATTTTGATATTTTCGAACCAGCTACAGAGTTGATCAAAGCCTAGAAGCTTCACAATCACGCACATCCTGGCAATGCAAATCCAAACCAACATGACTAACTGCTGCTATTTCCTCTGTTTGAATTGCAGGATGTGAATTACTACAACGCCAAGAAGGTGGTGATCACCAACAGCGAGTTCGAATCCACAGAGAATGAGGTTCGGCCCAAGATCAAGGGAACCATAGACTACCTGCAGACAGACAAGACGTGGCACTTTGGCAGCGAAAACCTCAACCTTAACACCAATTTCAGCACCGTGCACGTACCTACCAACATTTACGATAAGTGTGAGTGCTGGGATACTGTTCTGTGGGTGATGGGATACTGCTCTGTGGGTGATGGGATACTGCTCTGTTGGTGATGGGATGCTGCTCTGTGGGTGATGGGATGCTGCTCTGTGGGTGATGGGATATTGTTCTGTGGGTAATGGGATACTGCTCTGTGGGTGATGGGACACTGCTCTGTGGGTAATGGGATGCTGCTCTGTGGGTGATGGGATGCTGCTGTGTGAGTGATGGGATACTGCTCTGTGTGTGATGGGATACTGCTCTGTCAGTGAGTGATGGGATACTGTTCTGTGGGTAATGGGATACTGTTCTGTGGGTGATGGGATACTGCTCTGTGGGTGATGGGATGCTGCTCTGTGGGTGATGGGATACTGTTCTGTGGGTGATGGGATACTGTTCTGTGGGTGATGGGATACTGCTCTGTTGGTGATGGGAAACTGTTCTGTGGGTGATGGGATGCTGCTCTGTGGGTGATGGGATATTGTTCTGTGGGTGATGGGATACTGCTCTGTGGGTGATGGGATGCTGCTCTGTGAGTGATGGGATACTGTTCTGTGGGTGATGGGATACTGCTCTGTGGGTGATGGGATACTGTTCTGTGGGTGATGAGATACTGCCCTGTGGGTGATGGGATATTGTTCTGTGGGTGATGGGATACTGTTCTGTGGGTGATGGGATACTGCTCTGTGGGTGATGGGATACTGTTCTGTGGGTGATGGGATACTGTTCTGTGGGTGATGGGATGCTGTTCTGTGGGAAATGGGATGCTGCTCTGTGAGTGATGGGATACTGCTCTGTGGGTGATGGGATACTGCTCTGTGGGTGATGGGATACTGTTCTGTTAGTGATGGGATACTGTTCTGTGAGTGATGGGATACTGTTCTGTGAGTGATGGGATGCTGTTCTTTGTGTGATAAGTACATTAATTAAGACGTTCCTGTCCTTGTAATTGCTTGCATACACAGAAATGCATGGTAGATTATATCACTCAAACTTTCAGTCTCATGTCTATCTTTCAAATGCTTGTACATATGCACTGATGATCATGCACGTACGTACACACACACACACACACACACGCACGCACACACACACACACACACACACACACACAGACGCACACGCACACACAAAGACGCACACGCCCCCCACACACACACCCCACACACACACACACACACAGGCCCACAGGCACACAACATAACACAGAACAACATAACACAGATGCACACATGCATAATTACTCTCTCTCTCCCTGTGTCTTAAATCCCCATGGACTGCCACAATGCATCTGATAATGGCAAAGAAAGCATTACAAAAAGACATCAAACTGAAAAGAAATATTGACGTATATACCTCCCAAAGCCCTTATTCTTCCGTCTGTCGGTAATTTTGACTTGGGGGGTGGGAGGGTTCTGTATATGCTGTCCAGGGGGAATCGTTTTATGTCGATCACGCAAAGGGGCGTAGCTTTATGCAAATCGTGTGACAGATATTCCTGTGGGGAGAGAGAGGGCATGAAAAATGATGCTTTGGTTGGCTAGCCGTTTCCTGGCAGCGAGTTTCCCAGTTTCCGCGGCAATGGCTTTCCTGCTGTCCCAGATGGATCGGGGATGCCGTTCAAAGTTATGGCAGATAGAGTGCAGCTACTGGAAGTGATATCTCAAGGGAATTGCTCCGGGTACAGTGTATTCTGTGGCTTCATAGACACTGTCTGAACAATCTGCTGGGGGAAGACCTCTGTCACCTCATCTCATGTTTTACAAGGCTTTCTAAAAAAAGAAAATAGGAAATAGCTAACAAAAAAAAGCTGAACTTTGGAAGAGATGTTGGATCAGCAAAGCAGGCTGTTTTCTAAGCTGTGAGATAGCTAGGTTAAATGCGAGTTAAGCTGGGGAAGAGTAGTTCTCGGGGACTGCTCTCAGCAAGGAATGCTGGGAACTGGTGAACATAGACAAGCACATCTCTCTGGAGGTGCTTGCACACGTGATAACATGGCGGCTGCATTAGGCTGTCAATCCCACATCGTTCACTGACGATTCTTTTCATGTCAACCCGTTGTATGAATTCTTAGTTTACTACAGTGGAACCTCCCTTTGAAGACCTTAACAAATCTGAGAAATGTCGGGTCTTAAAGAGGAGGGAGTCTTAAAATGGGGGTCATTTTTCAGAGGTTATGAACTGAAAGTCTGGAGAAAAAAACCGTCGTAAAAAATGAGGGATTCTTAAATTGTGGGGTCTTAAAAAGGGGGGGGGGGGGTTCCAATGTAGCACAAATGGAATGGCTTCATAGACACTCTGGTCTACTGGCAAAGCAACTTCCTAGCATTATACTAATGCCTGTACAAAACGGACGTCAGGCATTGAAATTGCTTCTTTGAACTGCATGTCATTCAGGGGAACGTTTTGGGAAAAATTTGTGCATGTTTTGGCACTTTCTCAACAGTTTCTTTTTTTCTCATGGGATTTTGTAGCTGGCTTCATCTCTTATTCCAGGCTACAGGAGAATTAGGATAATCTTTGTTATGTTAGAGAGCTAATTTTGGAACTCAATACATCAAGGGGATTGTACGGATAAAGGTTGTTAATGTTATTTTTGGCAGCTAGCCATGTCTGAACTTTTTTTGAAGCAAATTTGTGAACTTTTCTTTCTTTCTGGTTGCATGTTATAGCCAGCTCTGTCTAGTTTCACAAGAAAATAGGATAGATTTGTATCGCGGATTTGGTGCTGTTTTTGGAATTGATATTCCCAGAGGAACTGTTTCTGTGTTTGCGGAGTAGATACTGCACCGATCGGACCCAATTTCATGGGAAATCATGCTGCTGGAGGTGGTTATTTTTACACCTACTACAGTAATTATACTCTCAAATACAAATATGCTGCTTTATCTGTCTGTCTCTGTCGCTCTGTGTCTCTATGTGCATATGTTAATGTGTTACTTACCGCACTTTCTCTTTTTTGGAAGTTAAAAAGTGCACTCACTATCATATATTTAATCTTTGGAAGTTTGTTAACAACTGTGCATTCGCTATCATTGTATCAAGGATTTAACTAGTTGTCTCAGAAACGGTTTACACGATCCCTGGAAGTGACAATGGTGTGTGTTTGTATTGCAGCCAACAGGATACTTCACGGAGTGTCGTGGACAGAGAACCTGACGGAACAGTTCAGAAACAACAGCTTGCAGTCCCCTACACTCGGGTGGCAGTATTTCTGCAGCTCGGATGGATTCTTCAGGATATACCCAGGTAGGTATGGACGCAAAAGATGCAGGAGTATAGATAGATATGAGGCAGATCTGGAAGAAGTGGAAAAAAGTAGCTTTTTGTGCATTGTAGATTATTTACATTAAAGACACGCTCCTTCCCAAATAAACGATTGGGTGCATCGTCTCAGATGTGTCCAGGCTTGTACTCAGGATAAAACCGGCACGGTTGGCCTAGTGGTAAGGCGTCCGCCCCGTGATCGGGAGGTCGTGGGTTCGAACCCCGGCCGGGTCATACCTAAGACTTTAAAATTGGCAATCTAGTGGCTGCTCCGCCTGGCGTCTGGCATTATGGGGTTAGTGCTCGGACTGGTTGGTCCGGTGTCAGAATAATGTGACTGGGTGAGACATGAAGCCTGTGCTGCGACTTCTGTCTTGTGTGTGGCGCACGTTATATGTCAAAGCAGCACCGCCCTGATATGGCCCTTCGTGGTTGGCTGGGCGTTAAGCAAACAAACAAACAAACAAACAAACAAACAAACTCGGGATAAAACCATCCCTCCACTTGGACACACACCAAAAATCATCTTTTACCAAGAGTAATACCTAATATATTAGTTTATCATCTCGCATGCAGTCACTCCCTGTTTACTCCATCTTTTACCAAGTCAGGGGCGGATCAGTTGCTTTGTAAGGGGGGGGGGCACTTTGAATCGAAAGTGAATGTGATGGGCGCGAAGCGCCCGAATTTGCTAGGGGGGTCCGGGGGCATGCCCCCCCCCCCCCTGGAAAAAAAATTTGCCCAAAGAAGCAAAATGGTGCCATCTGGTGCCATTAGAACTTAGAAATGGTCATAAAATCAGCATAGAAAAATCTGGTTTTTTTCTTCTTCTTTTTTTTTTTTTTTTTTTTCGGGGGGGGGGGGGGGCACGTGCCCCCTGTGCCCCCCCCCCCCCCCCCGTCCGCCCCTGCAAGTACTGACTTTTTTAGACTTATCTTTGGCACCTTTGTTCCAGATGACACCACTGTCAGAGTAGGGTACAGACTGGAACCCCCCTGTTTAAGACCTCAAAGTATTTGAGAACTTTTAGGTCTTAAAAAGGAGGGTCTTAAAATGGGGGTAAATTAATTTACAGAGGTTATGAACAGAAAGTCTGAAAAAAGCACGGTCATGAAAGGGGGGAGGTCTAGAATTGGGGGGGGGGGGGGAAGTGTCTTAAAAGGGGTGTTTCACTGTATTGTGAATTCTTGTCACAGTGTCGGGTGTGCATGCCGTTAGCTGGAGGATGCCCTGCTCAAAAGTAAAAAAAAAAAAAAATCATTTCTACTCTTCGTTATGCATTCAAGTCGTTGATCACATTTCCCCCTATTGTTCATATAGGACACTGTTTATAAATGTATACAAATTGTACGCTACCCTGTGCGGGGAGAAGCAAACAAAATGTTGAGGATGTTGAATGGTTGTTTGTTTGCAAACTCGATCTCATGAATAAAGGGAGGGAATTCAGTATGGGTTGCTGATAAGGAAGGGTTCAGGAGTTGTCCTGCTGGCCAGAAAGCTGCAATTCACTCCTTGACCATTGTGTTGTAGGCATGCAGTGGCCGCGAGACCCAGAGAAAGTGGACGTCTTTGACTGTCGTATGCAGAAATGGTTTGTCACGCTTCTTGCACATTCCAAACAGCAAGCAGTGTGTGTGTGTGTTTGTGTGTGTGTGTGTGTGTGTGTGTGTGTGTGTGTGTGCGCGTTTGTGTGTGTGTGTGTGTGTGTTTGTGTATGTTTGTGTGAATGTGTGTTTGTGTTTGTGTGCGTTTGTGTGAGTGAATGTGTGAGGGAATGTGTGTGTGTGTGTGTGTGTGTGTGTGTGTGTGTGTGTGTGTGTGTGTATGTGTGTGTGTGTGTGCACATAACTGGTCTTTAAAACTTAAGTTTTTGCATCGCCGGCTCATCCATTGCTCATTAATTAGTAGGAAAAGAAAGATGCAGATTTAATGTTGAGTTGACTAGTACAGTATGTGAAAAATGTGTGGTACAGGTGAACTTGTGAATAGGGAGTTAATTGTGAGAGTGGACTTATACTTGGAGTAGTGGTAATTAAGACAGGGGGAGGGGAGGTTTTGGAACAGTAAGTTCAAAGATCGGCCTCAAGGCCAAGATACATAGGATAGTTACCACCTGACTCTTCTTGTTCAATTGGCGACCTGAAGTTTATTTTGGTTGCCTGGGACCAAGGTTTTATCCCATTGGCAACCAAATGTTGACATTTTTGAGAGGGCCGATAGATTATGTATCGATTTTAAAGAAGACTTTTTTTATATATCCAATTTTGAGTTGTAATTAAGTTGACAAGCAACGATATTAACCATAATGTATTGATGGTTATACAGGATAAACAAGAGTATGTACGATGTCTGTATGTGAGAGTGCGGGAATGGATATGATCGTTGGGTTATGTGTGTATTTTATGTGTCTATATGTTCTTAGAGTGTGTTTTTATGTGATGTTTTCGTACACAAGCCAAAAGAAAAAATGTATGTTTGTTGCACTCAGATAATAAAGTTTGATTGAATTGAATGAAATAGAATTGAAGATTGACGCTTCCATTTTCCCTTCCATGTCAGGTATATCCAGGCAGCCAGCACCCCCAAGAACATCATCATCCTGTTGGACACCAGTGGCAGCATGACGGGCAAACGCTTCACCATCGCTCAGACCACCGTCTCCACCATTCTCGACACGCTCAGCGATGAGGATTATTTCAATATTATCAAGGTAACTCACTGGTTTGACACACTACATTTTCATGACGACTAGACGATCAGACCACTCAACACATCGACCTCCAGAGATGCCCCATCCTACAGAGCCTGAGAAAAACTGTGTGGCCTGAGAAAAACTGTGTGGCCAACTGTATTTCCCTTCCACTGCAAGCTGTACGGCAGAAAGGAAGACCTGGAGAAGACAGTATTATTCGTCTCGCTGTCCGGCCTGACAATATAAGTGTGATCGACAAGAAGAAGATGACGACTTTATTAGTTTTATCCAGAAAGTTTTCTGTGTGTATGACCATATTTGATCATATCTTTGCTGATTAGTTTCATTTTTTGAGGACAAAAAGTACCCAATTTTTAGCAAGAAAATTCTGGTTAGATTTTGCGATTGTAGATTGGTTAGGAATCTGTCTGACTGATATAGCTCCTCGGGAGTAGTAGTTGTTGACTTGAACAGTCGCTTTCTTATGCACTGCATGAGTAAAAGTTGGCAAAGATGGGATTCTTTTATGAGATTTGTGAAAGCACACACCACCTAGAAGATTGATTCCACAAAATTCTCACTTACTCGATTGCACAATTGTCATATGAGGGATGGCCAATAATCAACATTTTAACTCGCCAGCCGGGCGAGTAACTTCAAGAAAGTCACTAGCCCACCAGACATTTTGCTGGCCCGGTACATACCACAGTTGCTGCATCTGCAGTGTTTGTTTGGCTTTAAAACTCAATATGACAACCAAACGGGTCGCATTTGACCAGATTTTCCACTGCATGGCCAGCCAAGCGAGTTGCTAGGCGTTTTTTTACTAGCCCGGCAAATGTTGTACTCGCCCCTGGCGATCAGGCGAACGATTTGGCCATCCCTGCATATGCATTTAGAGCGCTCACTTCCCTATGTTTCCTAGATCAACTGAGTATCCATCCTTTTTTTGTGCGCAGTATTCCAAAGAGCCAGAATACGTGGACACGTGTTTCAACGACACCATGATGCCAGCCAACGTGGACAACATCCGGCGCATCCAGGACAAGATCATGGAGATCAAGCCCGAGAGCACCGCCGACCTGCGCAAGGCCCTGCTGCTGGCTTTCAGGCTCTTTAAAGAGGTACGTCTAAAAGGAGGTACAGTCCAGGGCTAACACCTTTCCGGTTCTCGCCAGAAATTTGGTTTTTTAACACTTTTAAAACCGGACAATTTGGTTTCTTAAAGTAAAACTTTAAAAACAAAAATTATTTTTTAGTTTCGATGGTTGATGGAGGCAAAATGTGTATTATTTTATAATTCATAATAACATACATTTTGGTACCAGGAGAGGCTGTTGTTTGCCCCTGCCGCCGTGGACCCTGGCCCTTCAGGTTTTTCACTTGTTGGGGGTGTTAGCCCTGACAGTCTACCCTGTCTAGAACTGCCACCCAAGCGACCGACTAAAAGTGGTTGTTTTAGACAGGAAGTCCCTATGAAAAGGTGAATACAGTGGAACCCCCCCCTTTAAGAACCCCCAATTTAAGACTTCCTCCCTCTCAAGACTGAGACTCAAAATGTTACTGTCCTTATAAAAACAAGGAAAATTGCCATGCAGTGTCGGGCGGTTACAGACATAAAATACTTCACATATACTAAGAATTAAGAATTGCACTTAAAAACAACAACACTAAAACATATCACATTTGCTAAGAATTGAGAGTTGCACTAAAATACATCTTGTTTTCTCAGATGTTTTGTTCATAAATAACCTCTGTAAATTTAATACCCCCATTTTAAGACTCCCTCCTTATTAAGACCGTAATTTTCTCAGGATTTTAGAGTTCTTAAGAGGGGGGTTCCACTGTACAGTCTAACCTGTCTTTAATGGCCACCCAAGCGACCGACCAAAAGTGGTTGTTTTCGACAGGTGGTCGCTATGAAAAGATGAATGCTACAAATAAAAACAAGTCGCGTAAGGCGAAATTACTACATTTAGTCAAGCTGTGGAACTCACAGAATGAAACTGAACGCACTGCATTTTTGTTTACAATGACCGTAGTCCGCCGCTTGTGCAAAACGGAGTGAAACTGACGAGCCTGTTTAGCGCGGTAGTGGTTTCGCTGTGCTGCATAGCACGCTTTTCTGTACCTCTCTTCGTTGGCTCACGTAAGTGTAGCCTATGCGATCGTAACTTTGTCTGTCTGTGCGTGCGTGCGTGCGTGCGTGCGTGCGTGCGTGCGTGCGTGCGTATGTGCGTATGTGCGTGCGTGCGTGTGTATGTCTGTGGTAGAAACTCTAACATTTGAAGACGTCACATTACATTGACGTCACATTATGACGTAAGAGGGTTAGACGTCACGCGAAAAAAGTACTGAAAGTCTCGGTCATTTTATTATTTTGAGCGGGCCGAGACTAGTTGGCAGTCGTGTCCCTGTAAGTAGGCTACATGCAGACAGACAGATCTAGATCTAGTGTCTCGCTTTCTTGCACAGTTTCACCTATGCTCTTTCTGTGTGTGTGTGTGTGTGTGTGTGTGTGTGTGTGTGTGTGTGTGTGTGTGTGTATGTGTGACGGAGTGATTGAGTTTGTGTTACTGTTTGTCGATTTCTTACGTGAGCCTTGATGGCTTCGCCTCTTGTTTTAACTTTCTGAGCGTGTGTTTAATCCAAACATATCATATCTATATGTTTTTGGAATCAGGAACCGACAAGGAATAAGATGAAATTGTTTTTAAATCGATTTCGGAAATTTAATTTTGATCATAATTTTTATATTTTTAATTTTCAGAGCTTGTTTTTAATCCAAATATAATATATGTATATGTTTTTGAAATCAGAAAATGACGAAAAATAAGATGAAATTGTTTTTGGATCGTTTAATAAAACAATAATTTTAATTACAAGTTTCCGATTTTTAATGACCAAACTCACTCATTAGTTTTTAACCCACAAAGCTGAAATGCAATACCAAACCCCTGCCTTCGTCGAAGATTGCTTTGCCAAAATTTCAATCAATTTAATTGAAAAATGAGGGTGTGACAGTGCCGCCTCAACTTTTACAAAAAGCCGGATATGACGTCATCAAAAGTATTTATCGAAAAAATGAAAAAAACGTCCGGGGATATCATACCCAGGAACTCTCATGTCAAATTTCATAAGGATCGGTCCAGTAGTTTAGTCTGAATCGCTCTACACACACACACAGACACACACACACACACACACATACACCACGACCCTCGTCTCGATTCCCCCCTCTATGTTAAAACATTTAGTCAAAACTTGACTAAATGTAAAAAATCAACTCTTTGGGGATCCTTTAGGGTGGTCGTTGTCTACAGGTAAGTTCTTATTGAGAGGTGAAAATTGCCTTGGCGGGTTCGACTGTTTGGAGAAAAAAAAGGGTGCATGTTCCATGTTCATGCTGACATTTTTTAGCCTCAATCTTTTGTTGTGCACCTCAAGAAAATGTGTGTGTGCATGTAAGTGTATACTCGTGAAATGATAAACAAAAATTCTCTCCAAATTATGTTTTTTTAATTTTATTGTGTTGATACATTGTACTCGTTGGCATAAAAATGATTGGGGTATCATCAATCATTGATTACTTTGTACAATTTTAAAAGGTCAGTGTTAAGTTGAACTAGCTTCCAGTATTTAGTAATTTGGGTTCTATTAAGTTTTCACAGTAATTATAATGGTCCAAGTTATGTACGCCTTTTACCAAGGTGTATTTCTTCTGCTTTACTGAGGATCGGTGTTTTGTTTCAGTGTGTTATTTGAACTTGTATGTTCATCATAACATGTGTATAAACCAACATACATTTTTTGTGATAAATGTTCAAATGTACTGTTGTTGTCATGGCGACAGGAGGAGATGTTGGGAGGGGGGTCCATCTGCAACAAAGCCATCATGATCATCACTGACGGGGCACCAGAGAATTATGTCGACGTTTACAACAGATCCAACTGGCCGGAAAAAGCTGTAAGTATTGGTATTTTATCAAATCATTCTTGGCCTGGACATATTTCTGTCTCCGTGCAGATTTTTAGTGTTAGGTTTCTCTGATGTTCTTATCTCTCTATATCTCCCTTTTATTTTTTTTCTTCTTTTCCTTGTCTTCAGCGGTCCGAAAATGAATCCTATTGCTTATGCCTTGTATTCGTTTTTCTCCTATTTCCAGAGCGTTGGGTACAGGAATCCTATTGGTTATGTCTTGTGTTGGTTTTTCGCCTTTTTCTAGAATGTTGGGTACGTGAATCCTATTGGTTATGTCTTTTGTTGGTTTTTCTTCTTTTTTGAAAGCGTTCTGAACATGAATCCTATTGGTTAAATGTCTTGTGTTGGTTGTTCTCCTTTTTCCAGACACGGATATTTACCTACCTTATTGGCAAGGAGGTGTCGGATGATCGCAAAGTTCAGTGGATGGCTTGTGTCAACAAAGGTAAGACACACGCGGTTACACTGAACTGCATCAACACCAGTCTTTAGTTTATGTTTAGTCACTGTATTTGGGAAGGCCATGTACATGTATAATTATAACACAATGCTTGTTTTATTGTTGCTGGTACAGTTGTCTGAGAAACAATTTGCTACAATGCTCAAAAAGGAAATAAGAAGAAAGCACTGTTAGACACTATTATAACTGTGTTTTCTTGTTTGTTGCAGGTGAATTCACTCACATATCAACCAAGGCGGATGTACAAGAAAATGTGCAGGTAAGCTTGAAACCAATGCACAGTACTTTTGAATCGGCTGTGCAAGAAAAAAAGTATACAGAGGAACTTCAACGCAAATGTTTGTACCTTTAGATTTTTATGTATATTTAGAGTTCATTTGAATAACAATTTCATGTTTTCTTTTTTGGATGACACTAAAATGAAACATTTTATATTTCCTAGAATTACATTGGCTGACATATGTTCGCCATACGTTTGACTGAACAATTCTTGTGTAATCCACGTACAAGGCAGTTATAAGCTGTGGTCATATGTTGCAATGGAATCGTACTTCTTAATTCTTCTTCTTCTTCTTCTTCTTCTTCTTCTTCTTCTTCTTCTTCTTCTTCTTCTTCTTCTTCTTCTTCTTCTTCTTCTTCTTCTTCTTCTTCTTCTTCTTCTTCTTCTTCTTCGTTCATGGGCTTAGACTCCCACGTTCACTCATGTTTTTAGCATGAGTGGATTTGTACGTGTATGACCGTTGTTACCCCGCCATTCAGGCAGCATACGCCGATTTCGGGGGAGGCATGCTGGGTATTTTCGTGTTTCTATAACCCATCGAACTCTGACAACGATTACAGGACCTTTTTCGTGCGCACTTGGCCTTGTGCTTGCGTGTACACACGAAGGGGGTTAAGTCACTAGCAGGTCTGCACATAAGTTGATCTGGGAGATCGGAAAAATCTCCACTCTTAACCCACCAGGCAGCAGCGACCAGGATTCAAACTCACGACCTCCCGATTAGGAGGCCGACGTCTTACCACCACGCCACCGCGCCCGTCGGAATCGTACAATCCGCACTTTCAATGTGCCTGCCAATTTGTCACGCTTCCCTGTTGTTGCCAGTACAGGGTCACATGGCTGTGACTGATCAAAGAAATCCTGACCTTTATTCTCTGTCCCCTGGAATGGGACACATGTTAATTTTTCAGTTGGGTGCGAATTAGCCTTGCCATGCAGCAATAGGTCAAGAGACTAACAAGCATTGCTCTAATTGCAATACTAACACAGCATTTAGAATATGCTCTATTTGCGAGACAGTCATGCAATGGGATACACTAAGATTTCATCCTAGCTAGCTAGGGTCTGGTAGGACAAGCTTCTAGCCAAATCACAGACTGTGACTGTGCGTTGCAGCGCCTGAAGGCCCTATGCACCTTAAATGTAATGATACCGTTTTCATCAATCCAACGATCAACAGCAGCTCCTGTGTCTTTTTGATACTGATTTTGTTCTCTGTACACACCAGCAATACATCAAGGTGCTGAGTCGGCCGCTGGCCCAGAACAAGTCGGACCATCATGTGTGGAGCGCGGTGTACCTGGACTATCCCACATCACAGTCAGATATAATCACGGCCCCCATGTCCTACATGAGTAACCACATCGACGCTGCCTATGAAGAGATGGCAAAGTTTGAGGTACATGGATGCTGCTGCTGCTTGTGCGGGAATATTGTTTGGCGTTAGCTGCTGCTGGGGAAACACTTAAACATATATTAAAATTGCCAAAGACTTAGATGGCCATTTCAGCTAATTTGCTACAGAAAATAAACCTGGCAATATTCCTGAACATTGTAATGCAATTCTCATTGCTTCCTTGTGTGCTGGTCTGCTCACACGCACCCCCCCCCCCCCCACTTTTAAAGGCCGATTTGAGATTATTATTCAACAACTAATTTCTGTTGTATAAATGAAACTTCTTGTGCTGATCATATTTTATTTTTTCTCTCTGAATTTCAGGGCCTGGGGTTAGTGATATCATTTGCCATGCCAGTGTTTGATCCTCGGACCAACAAAACAGTGGTAAGTTTATGATAGCATTGGATGACTGCACCCGTACACCGCTCCGTGGCACGTTACAGTGGACCAACGTTTTGTTGAAGGGGTCACATATTTGACCACAAGTCCACTTGTAGCACCGTCAACCCCACATTAGGCAAGCCTTGGTCACGTTGTGCGAATCATACATAACAGGAAATGCTTGAGCAGTGATCACTGGTAAATTTAACCCCACCAGAGTAATTGTCCCTTTATTCTTTGAAGAAAGCACCAACTTAATTGCATCTCAGTCGAGTCAATGAAATCAGTATAAGAGTGCCACACTTTTATCACTGCTGATTTCTGACGTATAAGCAAACCTACTTGATTGTCTTGGGTAGAAATATTATCAGAAAGAAATTAAAGAAGCGATGATTGGTTTCTGTCTTTTTGACTAAGTTTGTTGTCTTTCTCTGTAAGGATGAAGAGAACCCGGAGAAAAACCTGCTTGGCGTAGTCGGCACTGATGTCAGGATTAATGACATCGTCAAGGTCATCCCTAATTACCAGGTACGCTGAACGAACAATTAGATAGATGTTAATGTAAATACAGCAGGGAGAAGTAATTGTTGTTCAAAAGGGAGTAATCATTATAAGCATTCAGCAAGTGCTTTTCATGTGAACCCTGCAGAATAGACCATCAGCTAATTTAAAGTAAATGCATATTAGAGTGTAGTGATATATGTTACAAACAGCACCCTGCAAAGAGAATGTTTAATACAGTGTAACCAGATGAAGAGTACTTGTGTACTTATGTAAGTATGATTTATAATGATATGTCAACTTGTGCAAAGTGTGTCCATGTGAACATTTACAATGAAATACACGTTTCCAGAGGCTTTCATAAATCTAATGACACTTTCTGTATTGAGGGAAAAGTGGAAGCTGCATTTTGTGTGGGTTTAAGAGCCTAGCTCAGTGAAAAGTGCTTTAGAAAGACTCAAGACTCAAGTCTCAAGACAGAAAGTATTTGTTTGTCACGTTAATTAACACTTGCAGGCTATGAAAAACACTGAAGTTGGTTAGCGAAAAACGTACATTCTTTTGTCAACAGCTTGGAGTGAATGGTTACGCCTTTGCTGTTACAAACCATGGTTACATCTTGTTCCATCCTGACTTCAGACCCTTTGTAAGTATATTTAACACTTTCTACCCCACCTATGTTGACCAAGTGTTTTTTAGCCGAGACCAGCTGTGCTGCAGCAGGTCACTCAGAATTGTAGAAACTGTGTAGTAACTGTGTATCAACACGCTGGAATGCAGGCGTTATGTGGACGTTACAAGAAGCCACTGAAGCTAACAGTCTGAGAGGATATATCTGCACCTGGTCAGATAGAGCCATAATTTATGAGTGGGTACGGGTATATACGTACCTGGGAGACAATGAGATAAACGAGTCTGCATGGAACTATTTAGAGTGGCATATTTTGTACAAGGTAGCAAAGGATTTTGTAATCCTACAATGTGTTTTTGAATTCAAGTTTCAGAACATACACATGGCAGAGTGCTTTCTTTTGTGATGATTACAGCTGTAGGGACATATAAGTATCTGTTTGATGTACACGGGAATTAACCTCCCTTTTTAGGCAATTAACAAACAACAAAATGAGAAGTAGGATGAAAGGGCAGTAAAAAGAAACATTTGTGACCCTCAACCACGGAATGAGTCGCATGTCACATTTGCCTGATTTTCATATTTTTACACTTTCTAACGAGTTTTTTATGCTCTATCCAGTGATGAAAACCGTTTTACAAAAGAGCGAAAACTTTTCGAGTTATAAGTCTGTGACTAAGGTGACCCTCGCACTGTTACCAGACACCCCCCGGACTTATATTAAGCCTAGCACAGAACCGCGCGAGGTGACATGAGACTCATTCCGTGGTGGAGGGTCACATTTGTCAGTGTATCTTTTAATGTACAATGGAACCCCCCTTGTAGGACCGTCACAAATGACCGGCACGGTTGGCCTAGTGGTAAGGCGTCCGCCCCGTGATCGGGAGGTCGTGGATTCGAACCCCGGCCGGGTCATACCTAAGATTTTAAAATTGGCAATCTAGTGGCTGCTCCGCCTGGCGTCCGGCATTATGGGGTTAGTGCTAGGACTGGTTGGTCCGGTGTCAGAATAATGTGACTGGGTGAGACATGAAGCCTGTGCTGCGACTTCTGTCTTGTGTGTGGCGCACGTTAAATGTCAAAGCAGCACCGCCCTGATATGGCCCTTCGTGGTCGGCTGGGCGTTAAGCAAACAAACAAACAAACAAACAAAAACCTTTACAAATCTGAGAAAACAGGTCTTGAAAGGGAAGGAGTCTTAAAATGGAGGCAACTAAATTCACACAGGTTATGAACAGAACATCAGAGAAAGCAGGGTCTTAATTTGAGGAAGTCTTAAATTGTGGGGTCTTAAAAAGGCCCCCCGCGGGTTAGGGGGAAGAATTTACCCTATGCTCCCCAGCATGTCGTAAGAGGCGACTAACAGATTCTGTTTCTCCTTTTACCCTTGTTAAGTGTTTCTTGTATAGAATATAGTCAATTTTTGTAAAGATTTTAGTCAAGCAGTATGTAAGTGCATGTGGGAAGGTCGGGTGGAAGGAAAGGATATATAGCACAGGCAGAGGAGCATACAATTAAGACACCGAAGACAGAGGTTGCTTTAACTTATCTTAACTTATCTTTTATTGAAGGAAAATGTAACTAAGAATAACCACTCAGGTAGCTTATCTAAATCATAAATATTCCAAACAGTTTAGCTAAATTTGGTAGCAACTAGAAACAATGCTATAAGTTATAAATTAGAAACAATAACAGAACTCTAATATAGGAAATAGCAATGCTTACATATAACCAGAAATACCAATTATGAATTCTGATATCTACCAGTACCAGAATCAGCTAGAAACAATAACAGAACCAGAAAATATGTATTTAGTGTAAAACCAGAAACAATATGTATTTCTGGTGCAAACCAGAAAGCAGTATAATTAAAAAGGCAATATTATTCTGGTAGCAACCAGAAAGCAGTGAAAAAAGAGGTTATTATTCTGGTAGTAACCAGAAAGCAGTGTAAAGAAGAAGGCAAGATTCTCCTCAGTGAGCACACGTAAAAGAAACACAAAATCTGCTGCTGACGCTAGTCGCGAAACACAAGAGCACGAATTCAAAACCACAAGTCGACCGATTACAAACGTCGCGCCAAACTACACGCTAGACCGGTTCACGACAACCCAATAGGAGCACCGCACAGCTCACTATCACAAATCGCATTGTCTGTTCTACTCTATGCTCGCTCTTTTAACGACAGTGGTCACTTCCGATTCCCTACTGTTCTACTTAAAATGCCTGCCCAATGAAAGGGATCGTTAAAGATGCAGAGAGCCCTGTGTCACACACCGGAAATATTACGAGCAGTTACACTAGCTAAAGGGAGAAGAGGGCCCTGTCTGCATCACACACCGGATAAGGCTCATTAGATTACAAGCAGTGTCAAAGCTGATACATAATACTAGCTAAAGGGTGAAGAGGGCCCAGTCTGCAGTGCACATTTCAAGACAACCAGGTATTATTTAGTCACTCATTAGGCACTGATGGTTAGAGGTTACTCTGCTGCTTCTCACCATTTTAAGTTAGGGACTTCCTAGCACAAAGGGCAATATTTAAAGGTAAACCCAATGTAACTAGCACACACACACACAGAGGGAATAGCTATAGACAGGGGAGGCAACTGGGTCGGGCAGGAGATAACACACACACAGAGACGGGGTACGCCACTTGGCTACATCAGAAATGTTAAGTCCTTTGTACTGGAAACTTGCATTCTCCCAGTAAGGTCATATATTGTACTACGTTGCAAGCCCCTGGAGCAATTTTTTTTATTAGTGCTTTTGTGAACAAGAAACAATTAACAAGTGGCTCTATCTTATCTTCCTCCCTTTCCCCGTCGCGATATAACCTTTGTGGTTGAAAACGGTTCTACTGTATGTGCACATTTGTCGGCCTGATTTTGGAACATATGCAGATATGTTTTGTGTTTGTTTGTTTTGTTTTTCTTGATTAAAAAAAAAGTGTAGATTGCGATGTCTAGAGAGGCATGTTTGTGACTGTGCAGTACACGACAGGAGGGAAGCTGGAGCTGAGACCAAAGTACAACAGTGTTGATCTGTCAGAGGTGGAGCTTCCACATGGTCATACTGCCACCAGGGAACACCCGGTTAGTTTGGCTTAAATGAAGGTGGTGGTGGTGTGTGTGTGTGTGTGTGTGTGTGTGTGTGTGTGTGTGTGTCTGTGTTTGTTTGTGTGTGCGTGTGCGTATGGGGGGCATGATTTGCATGGTGCTGGAGTACATCTGTGGTTAAGTGATTGACCTTACTCGTATTTTGGGTGCCTTTTCCCAGGAATGTTACTCTTCCCACCCCTACACTCCCACCCTTACCCCTCCTGCGTCTGGATTGTGAGGGCTGTTTAAGGGTTTGAATGTGAAACCTTCACTGATTTGTGTATTTGTCTTTTTTGATACAGCTGCGTCAGTACCTACTGACAGCACTGGAAGGGGGTCATAATACAACACAGACGGTGCTGACACATTTTGACGGCTTGGTAAGTACTGCAACTCAAAATCTAAATTGTTGTTTGTATGTTTCATAGCTTGGTTGTTGCCCATGAACATTGGTTGCTTGACGAATAGTCTTTCTTGTTTGTGTATCTCATTAATTGCAGTCTCAACAATACATGTACTGCTAGCATGCAAGACTCCGTTGTATTACTGTCACAACCCGAGTTTTTAGAGCTGCAGAAGAAGCTTAAACAGGATTTTGTACAGGGACGAAATGATGTAATTGTTATATGTTTGAGTGTATATAATAATTGTGCTATTTGCAACACAAATTATTGGAGTCCAAACATTATTGTGGAATGTATGCATGTTGGTTTGAGGTGCGTTATGCCTGTAACATCGCATATGTTTGCAAGGTTGTGTCCGAATCGTGGAACGGGCTATAGTCACCCGGTAACGCGCGGTGAACAAACCAGGTCAAGCTGCAGAAAACAAAAGTCTGTTAATATGTGTTGGGCACAGTAGTGCAGTCTAAATAATGTTCATCTCACCTGGTAAGGTAATATAATGTAATGCATAAATTATATTATAGCGTATCTATAGGCTATTTAGCAAGTAAAGGAATTAATATAGTCCGGGTCAGCGGTGTACGAATACACGTTGGCACCCCGTCAACGAAATAGGCCCGGTTTTGAGTTAGTACTACCCGTGAGAGACAACGGTACGGTCGCAGACGTATTGGCGGCGCGAGTGCTCGCATCAACCGGCGGTTGTAAGTTGAGCTTGTGTTATTGACTTGGCGGGTGAATTATTGTTTTCGAATTGCTGTGGCTGGGTAGATGTCTTTGTCTAATGTTTGTTTTGTTTGTGCTTACGTTGGTATAGTGGTAATGTTGTGGGACACGGTGAATGTGAGACATGTTATATCCGTGGGAATTTGCACGGGAGAGATAAGGGTGACATCGACCGGTCCATTACAACATGTGTATAGAGTGCTTCGGGATATATATATTAACGCATGTCTGGAAGTGATATATAGTGAACGTACAATGGAATAATATGTGTGTAATTATTTGCATATAATTATTAAATATTCGTTCACATGGAAAAATCACATATTATTCAAGATGGCGGCCGACATCCCGACAACTTTAGTATACTTATAGTATTGATCATGTTGTGTTATATCTTCATATTATAGTGTGTAATAATATGCGGGATGTATCATACCTGTGCAGGGATATGGGTGTTGCGACATGCAATCGTGGTCATGTAATGTAAAGTTGGATACCACAATCTAACATTTAGTGTACGTTTGTCCCGTTATTTGTAACATATCACATGGCGTATATGGTCATGATAAAGACAATAAGTTTATAGGTTGAAGCGAACTATAAATATTATTGTAAAGCCCCGTTTTATAGCTAATGCATTAAATAATTATCCTTTTCCATACATGGTTGCCTGGTGTAATATTCGATCTTGATGTCCATCGGTATTATGCGCAAAGAGGTTGCATTACCGATGAGCACTAACACAACCATCGATACACGCCAGGTAGCTAGGGATGGTGTTGTTCAGTATTAACGTGCTGTTTTATTATATGCAGTTGGCCGGAGAGAACGGAGGAGGGACGTATGATTACGTGAAGGCGTTAAGTCTGGACAGTGGGAACGCTATCGGAAGGTGACTGCGGTTCACAGTGACGCATGAAGTGCGACATGGGTCACTCCGACAAGAAGGTTCCACACAGAGTGTACGCGGGACCACCAGAAGACGGCAAGAGGAAGGGGTTTGGTCAGCTCTACAATTGCCTAGGAATCTGGGGAACAGCTCTGAAGGATGGAGCTGGGGACGACGAGCTTAGGCAGTCGGGGACCTTTCTAGTGGGTCAGACTCAGAACGGCTGCGGCATTCTGAGGAGGGAAGGACAAATAAGGCCTTGGTGGGCGTTGTGTATCCCTGAAAAGCTAAGTACCCTGTCGCTGTTAAAGTATGTGTCTGTGTTCGTGTGATTTGGTGATGCAACATTATTGAGCGCCGGATACGAACAGACTATAGAACCAGGGGGGGTGTTTAGGACTGGAGTTCCAGTATAATTTCATGTGAATTCATGTGTTGTCAATGTTTGTAGTATTTGTAGGGTTACCCGTTAAATGTGTGGATGTTATGTGTATAAATTTGTGTTTATTATATAAAGCTTATAAGTTACATGTGGTTCCTTTAGTCTTTTTATACATAGTGACGTCTGTCTCCACTTGTAATCTTTCTTGGGTGTGCGTTGAGTGAATGAGTTGGGTGTTTGCGTGTGCTCCCAAGATTGCTCAATCTTGAGGGGATAAGCCGTCACGTGTCAATGGTGGAGATGCCGGGGAATGACAGTGACACGTGACGGCTTATCCCCTCAAGATTGAGCAATCTTGGGAGCACACGCAAACACCCAACTCATTCACTCAACGCACACCCAAGAAAGATTACAAGTGGAGACAGACGTCACTATGTATAAAAAGACTAAAGGAACCACATGTAACTTATAAGCTTTATATAATAAACACAAATTTATACACATAACATCCACACATTTAACGGGTAACCCTACAAATACTACAAACATTGACAACACATGAATTCACATGAAATTATACTGGAACTCCAGTCCTAAACACCCCCCCCTGGTTCTATAGTCTGTTCGTATCCGGCGCTCAATAATGTTGCATCACCAAATCACACGAACACAGACACATACTTTAACAGCGACAGGGTACTTAGCTTTTCAGGGATACACAACGCCCACCAAGGCCTTATTTGTCCTTCCCTCCTCAGAATGCCGCAGCCGTTCTGAGTCTGACCCACTAGAAAGGTCCCCGACTGCCTAAGCTCGTCGTCCCCAGCTCCATCCTTCAGAGCTGTTCCCCAGATTCCTAGGCAATTGTAGAGCTGACCAAACCCCTTCCTCTTGCCGTCTTCTGTTGGTCCCGCGTACACTCTGTGTGGAACCTTCTTGTCGGAGTGACCCATGTCGCACTTCATGCGTCACTGTGAACCGCAGTCACCTTCCGATAGCGTTCCCACTGTCCAGTCTTAACGCCTTCACGTAATCATACGTCCCTCCTCCGTTCTCTCCGGCCAACTGCATATAATAAAACAGCACGTTAATACTGAACAACACCATCCCTAGCTACCTGGCGTGTATCGATGGTTGTGTTAGTGCTCATCGGTAATGCAACCTCTTTGCGCATAATACCGATGGACATCAAGATCGAATATTACACCAGGCAACCATATATGGAAAAGGATAATTATTTAATGCATTAGCTATAAAACGGGGCTTTACAATAATATTTATAGTTCGCTTCAACCTATAAACTTATTGTCTTTATCATGACCATATACGCCATGTGATATGTTACAAATAACTGGACAAACGTACACTAAATGTTAGATTGTGGTATCCAACTTTACATTACATTACATGACCACGATTGCATGTCGCAACACCCATATCCCTGCACAGGTATGATACATCCCGCATATTATTACACACTATAATATGAAGATATAACACAACATGATCAATACTATAAGTATACTAAAGTTGTCGGGATGTCGGCCGCCATCTTGAATAATATGTGATTTTTCCATGTGAACGAATATTTAATAATTATATGCAAATAATTACACACATATTATTCCACTGTACGTTCACTATATATCACTTCCAGACATGCGTTAATATATATATCCCGAAGCACTCTATACACATGTTGTAATGGACCGGTCGATGTCACCCTTATCTCTCCCGTGCAAATTCCCACGGATATAACATGTCTCACATTCACCGTGTCCCACAATATTACAACTATACCAAACGTAAACACAAACAAAACAAACATTAGACAACGACATCTACCCAGCCACAGCAATACGAAAACAATAATTCACCCGCCAAGTCAATAACACAAGCTCAACTTACAACCGCCGGGTGATGCGAGCACTCGCGCCGCCAATACGTCTGCGACCGTACCGTTGTCTCTCACGGGTAGTACTAACTCAAAACCGGGCCTATTTCGTTGACGGGGTGTCAACGTGTATTCGTACACCGCTGACCCGGAACTATATTAATTCCTTTACTTGCTAAATAGCCTATAGATACGCGATAATATAATTTATGCATTACATTATATTACCCTACCAGATGAAATGTACATTATTTAGACTGCACTACTGTGCCTAACACATATTAGCAAACTTTTGTTTTCTGCAGCTTGACCTGGTTTGTTCACCGCGCGTTACCGGGTGACTATAGCCCGTTCCACGATTCGGACACAACCTTGCAACATATGCGATGTTACAGGCATAACGCACCTCAAACCAACCCGCATACATTCCACAATAGTGTTTGGACTCCAATACTTTGTGTTGCAAATAGCACAATTATTATATACACTCAAACATATAACAATTACATCATTTCGTCCATGTACAAAAGCCTGTTTAATCTTCTTCTGCATCTCCAAAAACTCGGGTTGTGACAATTACACAGGCCCATTTCTTTCTGAATAAAACTTAAAAGATCTTTTTATTTGTGAAAAGATGTTGTGACACTGATGCACTTTTCTGCGAAGGGAAAATAATACAAGTTTGTCCTCATGCAGGATTGTGTCCATGAATGTGAGACAGCTGGCGTTGCTGAAAGTTTTAGCCTTACCATGCAGTCCTCAACTGTCATGGGAGTGTTGATTAATTGCTGGTCATCCATTGTTACTGTCATGGGAGTGTTGATTAATTGCTGGTCATCCATTGTAACGGTCATGGGAGTGTTTATTAATTGCTGGTCATCCATTGTAACTGTCATGGGAGTGTTTATTAATTGCTGGTCATCCATTGTAACTGTCATGGGAGTGTTGATTAATTGCTTGTCATCCATTGAAACTATCATGGGAGTGATTATTAATTGCTGGTCATCCATTGTAACTGTCGTGGGAGTGTTTATTAATTGCTTGTCATCCATTGTAACGGTCACGGGAGTGTTTATTAATTGTTTGTCTTCCATTGTAACTCTCATGGGAGTGTTCATTAATTGCTTGTCATCCATTGTAAATGTCATGGGAGTGTTCATTAATTGCTGGTCATCCATTGTAACTATCATGGGAGTGTTTATTAATTGCTTGTCATCCATTGTTACTGTCATGGGAGTGTTTATTAATTGCTTGTCATCCAATATTACGGTCATGGGAGTGTTTATTAATTGCTTTTCATCCATTGTAACGGTCATGGGAGTGTTCATTAATTGCTGGTCATCCATTGTTGCAGAGACGAGTCAAACTGCAAAAGAACAGATATCAGTTTATTGCTGTGGCAGAGACTTTCAGGTGAGCTTTTCTGCAAAATCTAATTTGTTTTGTATTTTTTTAATGTTTATTTTGTTGTGGGAGGGGGAGATGAGGGGGGCGGGGGGAGGGGGGTCACAGTCAGAAGAGGGGATAGGAGACAAGGCAGAGTAGTGGAGGGAGCCTGGGCGGATGTGCATGAGAAAGCTATACAAGTACTGTGTGGGAGCCAGCTGCAAAGATTGATTGTTTGAAATTAAGGTTTATTTGTAATTTCAAGCAGACTCCAACCCCGCGGCTGGCTCCCACATGTTGGTAACTTGATTTCTCGTGCACATCACCCGGGTTTCATCCCATTTGATACCTGCAATGTCTTCCCGTGTGTGACTTGTTGATTGCGTTGGAAGTGTCATTCCGGAATATCCCCTGGAGCAAATTTTTGATTAGTGCTTTTGTGAACAAGAAACAATTGACAAGTGGCTCTATCCCATCTCCACCCTTTCCCCGTCGCGATATAACCTTCGTGGTTGAAAACGACGTTAAACACCAAATAAAGAAAGATTCCGGAATATAAATTTTGCTTGATGAAATAAAAATGTCCGTGAATGACAGCATAGCCATAGGTTTTTTTAGGAATAAAGCATCGATCATTCAGTCCTTGGATGCAAAATGAAGGTGATTAGTTGATGCATGTGATTTTTGCAACTCGATCAAGCTGACTCGCACAAGGCAGGGATATCATTCGACTTTGGCAGTAAGTAAGATCAAATCGCTGAAAATTTTGCCATATCACTTTGGCAGGGCTGTTAATATTTTCACTATGAGGGAAAGGTACTGCCGACATTTGCTGACATTTTTGCGAAAACTAGCTTTCATGACCATTTTGGCAAATTTGTTGAAGAAATTGAATCTTACCAACTGCATGATTCTTGTTTGTGCTTTTCTGTATGTAACCGTGTGCCGTAACACTACGATCACATCGGGAAGCGAAGTGCAATCAAACAGGATTGAAAATGTTAGGGCTAATTTCTTAGCCCTATAAAAACTGTTATGCAAACTCGAAGGTTTCCATGAACATACAGACAATCGGAAACCACCAGACCCCATCACAAACAGACTTCTACAATCCACTGGTGTTGACTTTTAAAGGCCAACAACTCGGGTGCAGAGTCTGCTGTGAAAGGAGCGGTAGCCTCCCCTGTCACATGTCTAATAGCCTATGATAATCAAAATAGTATACTGAACTCCGGAATGGGTTTGTTTCAGGTTGGTCTTTGTATTACCAGACAATTACGGAAACAAGATGTTGAAGGTTGATGACAGAAATTTGCCTTCACTCGAGAAAGGTAAGATCTTATCTGGTATTATTTGGTCAGGAGAAGGTAGTGAAAAGTGAAATGCTCTTCAACTTGTGAACTGATGGATTGGGTCTGGTTGATAGTATTACTGCTTTTTGGAGAGAAAAAAAAAGGTATTTGTTTGGTTTCCTATCTGACTTTCAGGTTATTCTCCTTGGCCTTTTGAGATTTTATCATTCTTCTTTCAAATCTGAATTTTGTTTCATTGTTTGGTGTCTTAAAATCCTTCCGTTGAAATGGATTTGAGATTTCAATTGGTTGCTGTGTATTGTGTCAATAGTACTGTTCGATCATTTGCTCAGTCTATTGCTTTCCAAGATGAGCATCCAGATGAATAGTTCAGAAAATCTTTAGTTGTGGGGTTTTTCCCTGCAGTTTAAAAAAAACAGTGTTTTTAAGATAATATATATGTTAAATGTGTTGTACAGTCTTGTTGTCTGAGCGACAAAATGAATTTCTCTGATTAATTGAGAGAAAAAAATATAATTGTTTTGCATTAAATTTAGTTGATAGATTTAATTTTGTCAAGTTTAATGCCAGTACATTTTTTAATGTATTTCCAGCGTTTATGAAAATTGGTCAGACCCCAGCTGCAAGTGGCACAAAAATAGCTCCTTGGTAAGAGTTAGAACAGTACTCTGTGTGTGTGTGTGTGTGTGTGTGTGTGTGTGTGTGTGTCTGTGTGTCTGTCTGTGTGTCTCTGTGTCTGTGTGTGTGTGTGTGTGTGTGTGTGTCTGTGTGTGTGTGTGTGTGTGTGTGTGTGTGTGTGTGTGTGTTTGCATCTGTGTCTGTGTCACTGTGTGTTTGAATGTGCGTGGGTCGCAGTGAGTGAGTGTGTATGTGTGTGTCTATATGATATTACATACATATTAAACCAAGACTTTTATTTTGTATTAGTTCGAGACGGGCGCAGTGGCCTATTGGATAAGACATCAGCCTTCTAATCCGAAGTTCATGAGTTCAAATCCCGGCCGCGTAGTGGGTTAAGGGTGGAGATTTTTTCGATCTCCCCGGTCAACTTATGTACATACCTGCTACCGTGCCTTATCCCCCTTCGTGTGTACACGCAAGGACAAGAACAAGTGCGCATGCAAAAGTATAATCCATGTCAGAGTTCGGTGGGTTATAGAAAAATACCCAGCAATATGCTTCCAGAGAAAGCGGCGTATGGCTGCCTAATTGGCGGGGTAAAAACGGTCATACACGTAAAAACCCACTGGAGCAAAAAACCACGAGTGTACGAAGGAGTTTCAGGCCATGAACGCAGAAGAAGAAGATTATAGACAGATATCTCCTGGCAGGAAAGCATTACATCTTATATTTGTGTGGTTCAGGATCTACTGCAGAGATGGTGAGGGGCGGCTGGTTCAGATGGACGAAGCGGTTCTTCATGATTTCGTATCGTCAGCCAACTCGCAGTACAAATGTAAGTATTTTGCCTGCAGTATATCTTAAATTCTACTTTCTGTAAGTGTCGACTGTGTGAATATATTAGGGTTTTTTTAGTCACAGAAAACGGGAATCGCATAAATCGGAAATTCCTAATATTTTCCCAATATGAATGTGAAAGTGATATACTTGAAAATAAAATGAGCAAATGGTCATACCTAATGTGTACAATTTTAATTATAAGGTTTTTGACTCACATGCGAAGCAAAAGTGAGTCTATGTACTCACCCGAGTCGTCCGTCCGTCCGTCCGTCCGTCCGGCCGTCCGTCCGGCCGTCCGGAAAACTTTAACGTTGGATATTTCTTGGACACTATTCAGTCTATTAGTACCAAATTTGGCAAGATGGTGTATGATGACAAGGCCCCAAAAAACATACATAGCATCTTGACCTTGCTTCAAGGTCAAGGTCGCAGGGGCCATAAATGTTGTCTAAAAAACAGCTATTTTTCCCATTTTTCCCATTTTCTCTGAAGTTTTTGAGATTGAATACCTCACCTATATATGATATATAGGGCAAAGTAAGCCCCATCTTTTGATACCAGTTTGGTTTACCTTGCTTCAAGGTCAAGGTCACAGGAGCTCTTCAAAGTTGGATTGTATACATATTTTGAAGTGACCTTGACCCTGAACTATGGAAGATAACTGTTTCAAACTTAAAAATTATGTGGGGCACATGTTATGCTTTCATCATGAGACACATTTGGTCACATATGATCAAGGTCAAGGTCACTTTGACCCTTATGAAATGTGACCAAAATAAGGTAGTGAACCACTAAAAGTGACCATATCTCATGGTAGAAAGGGCCAATAAGCACCATTGTACTTCCTATGTCTTGAATTAACAGCTTTGTGTTGCATGGCCTTGGATGACCTTGACCGTGGGTCAAGGTCACATGTATTTTGGTAGGAAAAATGTGTAAAGCAGTTCTTAGTGTATGTCATTGCTAGGTTTAGTAAGGTCATGTAAAGGTCAAGGTCAAGCATGTGAGTCGTATGGGCTTTGCCCTTCTTGTTTGTATTACTGCAGAACCATAATGTAATGGGGCGGACATTATACTGTGACAAAAGTGTAGGCTTGAGCTGACGAAATCTTCGCATTACTGAAGAAGCTAATGAATACAAAATGTGGATCTTAAAAATGTTTCAATGCGTGTCTTGCAGGTGAACATGACTTGGTGCGACATCTACTGCTTGACGCAGAGGAGACGTTAAAATATGACCAAATATGGAACGGCACAAGCTTCAACCCTGGGGGGAGGGGTCAAATTTATAACATCGTCAAGTAAGTCCTGTCCGTTGGTCCTCTTTTCATTGTTATTATTCAGTTAGAATGGTTTTCTTTTATGGCCCAGGGTTCCACTTTGGTTTGTGATGGGGATATTACTTTACTTATTTTATTCCAGCGTTTGTAAATTTGGGTCGCTTCCTCCCAGCAGCAAAGAGAGTGACACGCTAACCAGGTGTGTGGGTGTTTTTAAGGTGTAATCAACCACCTGCACTGCTGGCAGAATGACTGACATAGCAGAATGACTGACATAGCAGAATGACTGACATATTTTACGAACCACAATGGTGACACTGGGGTGGGGCATGGATACCGTCTCTGAGTGAGCACACAAAGTTGAACGTTGTCCATCCCGGTGTCACGAACTGAAAACTCTGCCTGAACAATCCTTCTCATTGCGGTCAATGCGCATGCGCTAACACGGGGAGATTAATCAGGTCGTGAACAACCTAACCCTAACCCTAACCCATGGTTCGTTCGGTCAAAGGGTCGCATTTTTTTTAAGTCCAAAATTGGCGCATTGACGGCATTGAGAAGGATTGTTCAGTAGAGGTTTCAGTTCATGACACCGGCCCGAATTCAAACATGTGACAAGTCAGGTGCGGTACAAACTGAGCTTTGTAACCAAAGGCCCCAAGATAATACCACATGACACGTGCTTGTTCTGTTGCAGGGACCAGTGCTTATCCAAGCAGATGGACTTGCCGTTTTCCCAGTCCAAGTGTATCCAGGAAATGTACACCAAGTAAGTCGGTATTTACATGTGTCATGGGGAATGGCAGTGTAACGAGGATCCATGTTTTGTCTTATGGATTCACTTTTCCTTGTTCAGCTTTTCAGATTTTCTTTAAAAAAAAAACTTTCAAAAAGACTGCAGTTTCTGTAATGGCCCAGTGTTCTCAGATTTTTGGAATGTTTAAAAGTGTGTGTGTGTGTGTGTGTGTGTGTGCACAACATGTGTGTGTGTGTGTGTGTGTGCATGCGTTTGTACATGCGTGCATGTATGCGTGTGTGTGTTTGGGATCACTGGAAGTAGTAGTGAGATAATGTGCATGGGTTTCAGGTACGGCATTGACCTGGTGTGGATTGGCACAGCTTCTGGCTTCACCAGATACAGATCTTTTGTTCAATACGTTGATCTTGACAAGTGAGTTAATTTTAATGTATTTTGGGTCCATTCTTTAATCCACCTTCGGGTGGGTTGGGGGTGGGGGGGGGGGGAGGGAGAGGTGAGCAGCATGCAGGTGGATTTTTTTTTTATCATAGTTGTTCTCAATTTGATTTTGTTTTCTGCATGTCTGCCCATCTGTCTCTGTTGGTAACCACTTCAATGTTTCTGAAATTAAAAATGCTCAAACTTACTTGTCAGGAAGCCTATGTAAAAGGAAACAGATTTGCGTCATACATAGCATTGTGTATACGTAGCAGGCATTTTCCAGGCGTCCAGGATTTGCATGTGTTTTCAAGCGGGCGAAATTGGGCGCTTCAGATGGCATAGATTTCATCTGGCGTGTACTTGTGGCTGTGCATCTTGAGATGACTTATTCAGGTGACTTATTTCTTCATGTATAATCACTACATACGTGCTAGTCCTACGTGCAATACACAAACATGACATCAGATTTATGACTTTTTCAGTCGATATACAGCAAGTATTCACAGCCTGTACTACCGTCGCGCTGTGTACGGCTGGGACGAAGGCTTAGACTATGTTTTCTACATGGACGGACTCAGGGGTGAGTGTGTGACACTATAAGGAGTATTTGTGTGCATGCAGATTCCATAGAAGGAATGGAGGGCGAAACTATGCCGTGATTGACTGACAAATAAAAGCCTGGGTTAAAGCTTGTTCAGGACAATAAAGGGTATTGAATAAGTGCTCTAAATTCATTGTGTGTGTGTGTGTGTGTGTGTGTGTGTGTGTGTGTGTGTGTGTGTGTGTGTTCACGCTGTTGCTATTGTACATCGCCGTGAGCTCTGATGAGAAGGGACGATTAATAAGTGTTCCTTATTATTATATGGAACCAATTTCCTGGCACCTTAGAGAATAAGAAGTACTGAAATGAACAAATGACTGCCATCTATACTATATATAAAAATGGATGTAAGTGTGTGTGTGTGTGTGTGTGTGCGTGTCTGTGGTCGCCATACCTCAGAGATGGCAAAAGATAAGAACAATATATTGTTCATGCACACTGCCCTGGCCCCACAGATGTGTACCTGGGTTTTAGTTTCTCCAGACATTGTTTGCTTCTTCGGATAATGACCCTCCCCATTAATGAATACAGCCTATAATAGTGCAAGGGAGGTAAGTCATGCTTTGTTTACATGGAAGGGAGGTAACTCGTATCATACCAGCATTCCGTGTCATTCTCATTTCCCCCAAACGTTTGATTTTGAGTTTTTCTTTGAGGGCTTTGCTAACACCCAGGCGAAGCCGGGCCAGATTGCTAGTTCTCAAAAAAGAATATTCACCGCAATCTCATGTGTTCCTCATTGTCCAAGGCACTCCAACTAACACTTATATGTACACATTCATACTGTTCAGTTGGTGTTTTTGTGTGTGACACTGCTGTATGAGTATATGATGTAATGATTATTGTAGCTGGCGTACACACAAAGGCGGGATTAGTCGACAGTTTCACAGAAAATTGAAACAATGAGCACTAGCTCTGCTTTTCATTTTGTATTTTCAAATCTCACAACCAGATTTTTCAGTTTCCAGGACTTAAACACATTTATGTTAAACATGGTTTCATGCGTGTATGTGTGTGTGTTTATGGGATGTATGTGTGGGTGTATTAGGTGTTTATGGGGTGTGTGTGTATTGGGTGTTTATGGGTGTGGGTATTGGGGTGTTTATGGGATGTATAATGGGTGTGTTATGGGATGTATGTGTATTAGGTGTTTATGGGGTGTATGACTGTGTGTGTGTGTATTGGGTGTTTATGGGGTGTGAGTGTATTGGGTGTTTATGTGGTGTATGGGTGAGTGTATTGGGTGTTTATGGTGTATATGGGTGTGTGTATTGGGTGTGTTATGGGATGTATGTGTGTGTATTGGGTGTTTATGGGGTGTATGTGTGTGAGTATTGGGTGTTTATGGGGTGTATGTGTGTGTATTGGGTGTTTATGGGGTGTATGGGTGTGGAGGGGAGGGCACTGTTCAACCTTTACATCACAAAAATTCTTTAACATTTGATTCGTGCATGCATGTGTGTGTTACTGACGGTGCACACTTTTTCACAGATAATCAACAGGTAGTCATGGCAACAGCAGAGGTGATAGGCCGCGGCAAGGGTAAGTTATCTGCCCCTGTGGCTGTGTCCGCCCTCCGCATGAAGCACAAGAATTTCGTTGACCTTTTCAACAAGGTCACGGCCGACTGTCCGGGCAAGCACAAGTGCAAGGTCACCTGTAAAGACAACGATGTGAGTTTCCTTGAAAACAGTGATATTATAATGATGATGATGACGATGATGATGATGACGAGGAGGAGGAGGAGGAGGAGGAGGAGGAGGAGGAGGAGGATGTGAACAGTTTAAAAGTACATGTCACTTATAACATTAACATAGGAGATTAATGTTTCAGGTAATGAAAGTGATTTTTACCGGGATGATAACGATAAAGTTGTATTTTGTTGTTGTTTGAATGTGAATTGTTTCTTGCTCAAAATGATATTATAACTTTTTTGTCTGTGTGTTTTTCTTCAGGTTTTGAATTGCTACTTGATAGACAACAATGGATATATCATGGCCTCCAATAACAATGAGACAGGGGTGAGTTGTTTTTTCTCTTCAGAACTGTTATGTGATATGATGTACGCCAGAATGCTTCCCACACTGCTGGAAAGACATATCAAACCGAGTGTCTGCCAGACGGAAAAGTCAAAAAAAGAAAAAGAAAACAAAGGACAGTCATTCCTCGTTTTCCTTGTGCATATTAAACCGAGTATGAGGGACTGACCTAAATCATTCACTGAAGCAAACGAACACTGACAAACCCTTCGAAGTTGCAATACAGCTTGGGGACAAGCAAAGGCACAAGACGCCGGTTTGAAGAAATAAAAATCACCAGTGTCTTTACCCCCCATATAATGTTCAAGAAAAGGTTCTATAAAAACAACCAAACATGACTGTGTGCTTTGTTACGTTATCTGGCTGCCAAAAAATGAAAAGAAAGAAAAAAGAAAAACGTTCCTCTTGTGTATAAATGTACCGAGTTCAATATCGGGTGCCTTTGCCTCTAACTTTTTCTGCATTACAAGTTTAGTTTTTCCCTTCGCAAGGAAGTCTTTCTAGCGCAGTGGTTAGTGAACTGCGGTTAGAGTCGTCTGTTCGAGCCCTGCCTGTGCGGAATGTTTTCTTTCTTTTCTTCTTTACTCTCCTTTCTTGTGTTTTATTTTACTCTATTCATGTTTATTCCAAAGCGTTATTGGTGATCAATTGCAACACTGACCAAAGCTCACGAGGCAATGATTTGGTATTGATCACTGCTGAATTCGTTCGCCAACCACTGACGCAACATGAATCACTGGACCCGAGGCCAGAAGCAACATAATAAGTTAGGCCTAAAAAAAAAATAGGTGTGGTTAAGGTAACCCGACCTACCCTATTTTTAGGGGCCGACCCTATAACTTTTTATTACATTTGTCAACAACAACAAAAATGATAACAAGAAAACGAGTGCAGAAAACGCAATGAAAGCGAAAGCGCTCGAGTCGTCATGCAGACGACAGACGATGCAAGGGAAATAACTTTTTCTACTAAAAAGGCCCAACAGACGCTTGCCATGACAAAAATAGCCGCATCTTCTTCGGCTGTGAGTGCTACACGCTTAGTTGCTCTGCTTATATAGAGAAAAAAAGTTTTTAAAAAAAAGTGATTGCCTACCTTCCTACGCTATTTTTTTTGTGGCTATGTTACCTTTAACCACACCTATTTTTTATTTTGTTTTGCCTTAACAAAATTTAGTACATTGAAACGCCCTTTTAAGACCTCAAAAACTCTGAGAAGTTCAGGTCTTAAAAAGGAGGGAGTCTTAAAATGGGGTACCCCCGTGTGTACACGCAAGCACAAGACCAAGTGCGCACGAAAAAGATTCTGCAATCCATGTCAGAGTTCGGTGGGTTATAGAAACACGAAAATACCCAGCATGCTTCCTCCGAAAGCGGCGTATGGCTGCCTAAATAGCGGTGTAAAAACGGTCATACACGTAAAAGCCGTGGGAGTTTCAGCCCATGAACGACCAAACAAACAAACAAATGGGGTACCGTTATGTTTACAAAGGGTATGAACAGAGAGTCTACAAAAGCAAGCCTTAAAGGGGAGACTGAGATCTTAAATTGGGGGGTGGGTACGTGGGGTGTGTTAAAAGGGGGGTTTAATTGTGCATAACACATCAACATGGAAACACACAATTAACCACAACAATTAATGTGTTTTAAATGTGGCCAAACATAAGTCTGCAGGGTTAGCATCGAATTACTTCGACAACATCTCGTGACACTTACGAACCGCATATCTCGCTACGTGACTGAGTCTTTCTTTCTTTATTTGGTGTTTAACGTCGTTTTCAACCACGAAGGTTATATCGCGACGGCGTGACCGAGTCGCTCATCAGTCATCGTGCTGTTGCCGAAATACAAGACACTTAGTCTTTCTGAGTCTAAGCCTCTAGATGGATATATTTTATCAGATGTTGTTAAAATGCAAAAAGAGTTGACATAATGCCAAGGTATGTTTTATAACAGAAAACATGAACAGCTAGGGTGTTCAGAATAATCCAATCAAAAGAGGGCTGTGGACAGAACCCAGAGTTTACGAAACCAAAACTATGCAGAGACAAAAATTCTCAAAATGTCCCTCATAAACCTCTTTGCCATTGTGTTTAATACTGTACCTTACCTCAACAGTTAAACCAATGAACATTTACGGCTTGTAAGTGTATTAACTATGCCAGTGAATAATTGCACGCGAAGCCAGTTTAACTTGTTGCACAATCAACAAGGGCCCAAGCTGACACTGTTTTAATAAAAGAAGGGGTACGGACACGTTTTGTTTGGGTTACATGTGTTGCAAATATTGAAACGACGGTATTACTCTATGTACAGTGGTGCCTTTGTTGAAAGGCGAATACCATTTGGACCAGCCATGAGTGTTGGAACATTGCACGCGGAGTATCTTGACCGGCACGTTATAGAAGAAATAATAATGAAAGTAACAACAAAAGAATTTTTTAAAGCGAGGTGTCCGCAATCTGCATGGAAGGTTATACCTCTTCATTTATTTACAGCGCTCGATCTGTTCTCATATAAATCCATTGTGTGTGTGTGTGTGTGTGTGTGTGTGTGTGTGTGTGTGTGTGTGTGTGTGTGGCAGTGTGTGTGTGTGTGTGTGTGTGTGTGTGTGGCAGTGTGTGTGTGTGTGTGTGTGTTTATGCGTCCTTGTTGAGTTGATGCAAAATCAGTAAGCGGGAAGAGGAATTAGATAAAAGTGTACTGATTATTACTGTTGGGGTGTTTTGTGAGTTGTTGCAATGTTGTATGTGCTGTGAATACAATCACGTTACATTGTTTGAGTCATGTTTATGTTGCAGGGAGGAGAGTTTTTTGGTAAGCACGATCCAACTATGATGAAGGAGCTGTTGAAACACCATTACTTCTTTGAGTAAGTATCGTAGCTATGAGGTCACCATAAAAAAAACATTCAACAGTCAGTGAAAAATGAGGCCACTTAAACACAGCATACTGGCGCATATATTAAGCAGTATCAGCATGGGGGTTTCTGACTATGTGTGTGTGTGTGTGTGTGTGTGTGTGTGTGTGTGTGTGTGTGTGTGTGTGTGTGTGTGTGTGTGTGTGTGTGTGTGTGTGTGTGTGTGTGTGTGTGTGTGTGTGTGTGTCCATTAAGGGGTGACTGTCAGGTCTGAGTGTGATGTACATACAATCATGTGTGTAGAGGTAGGGAAAATTGTCAATGGTATCTTTCACCTCTGAGCTCCCACCTTTCTTTGGTTGCAAAACATAAATGAAAATGTGAAATATGGGGGGGGGGGGGGGGGGGGGGGTACATACGAGTGTGCACGCATGCCCTTTTTGTGTTTTATACTTGGCCTTATTTTGAGAATCTGATCGAGCAGCAATCGTAACTCCCCTGCCTCTGGGTGAGTGATAGATATTGTGCCCATCGTGGATTGTTCAGTTTAAATTTGCATGTGAAAAATGTGAGGAGTGTGTGTTGTTTTTCAGACTGAACGTGACCGACTATCAGGCCATGTGTACAAGCCAGGTCAGCAACCAGGACAGCTCTTCATCTTTTATCATCACTGTAAGTCTTTTATGATATCCGCTTTTTATGAATTTGTTTGCTTTGAAAGTTCACAGAAATGTTAGCTTAACCGTTTTCACATGGCCCTTAAGAACTCGTTGACGTTTTAGCATGGTCGGGAACAGAGAAGAAGAAGCAGCTTCTGAATGACTCCAGCATCAAATGTACTAATTAACCTAAAGCTGAATAAAAATGAAATCCAGCCTGGATGTTTTTGGGGGGATTGAGGCTTCTATAATCTACATTTGGGAGAACAACAGTTTTGACTTGTATGCGAACAACGAAGCTATGACATGACTGACTTAGAATCAAATCAGACCTTGACATTCTTGTGTATTTGAAAAAAAAATATCTGTTTCTTTTCAGCCATTCCGATTTATCTTTCAAGTCCTTTTCTGGCTCTTCGCTGAAATTGGATTGTAAGTAAACAAAATTATTATTTTTTAAATTTAAAAAAAAGGATTGCAAAAAATGACTATACAGTACTGGCAGAAAGGTAAAGTAAAACGATGCAAGAATAATATTGAGCAAAATATCAAAAGGTTCCTGCGAGACAGAAAATATCAAAACAGCAGACTTAAGGGAACACTTTGATTTATGCCCTTAATCTATAATACTCTGCACATGTACAGTGCTATCTAATGTTTGTTCTTAGTTCACTTCACTGAGATCGTAGGTTGACAATTGACAGCTTAATTGTGTAAGAGAACTTCTTTTTAAGTGAGCTTTTACAGTGGCATCTTGAACTTAAGAACTTAGTTTCTTTTTTTGCTTAATAATTCGTCATGAGGTACTACAGTGGAACTCCACTTTTAAGACCCCTAAGATCGAATTTATTAAGACTCCCTTCCTTTTATGACCCTCTTTTCTCAGATTTCTTGTTCATAGCCTTTGTAAATATAACCCCATTTATAACTCCCTCCTTTCTAAGACCTGGTCTTAGCATATCGCCAACTCATGTCTCTTAAAGGCACAGTGCAGCTCACAGCCTTCGTTTTGCGTTTTTGTTGCAGCTGAGTGCATTTACAGTTCAAAAATCCTCATATGGTAGTAAAACAAACCCAAAACTACCCAACGACGACATCTGTGAAGCTCGACAGTTTCTTGTTCACGCGAGTGCATAAATTAACCTAGTTATTACGTGGTGTTTGGTCGGAGTTCGATTCAACTGAGTGATTCCGGCCTCCATTTTGTTTTACACAAACTCATGATGACGTCTGACATAGTTTGCTAGTGACGTGTCTTTTTGTGCATGATGTGGTGATCTACCTGATCTAAATTTAGATCCAAAAATAGGTCAAGACCAGCCGGGTCTGAGTTCGAAATTAATTCGTAAAAAAATCGCAGTTCTTGATTCTTTGGGTGCAAGTCAATGAACCTTGGTAGTTCTTCTAACGGATAGCTGCCTGAGGTATGACTAAAAGCCCCAGGGGCTCCGTGCACCTGGATTTGACAAGTTCAGTGACAGTACCTTTAAAGGAAAAATGTCATGTGAGGACGTTAAGGACCCCCTTGTGTCTCTTGTGGAACCGTGTGCCCCCCTTCTCTCAAAACTCAAACAATGAAAACAAGCTGACACAGGTTAAAGTAATAGGTTCTTCAATTTACAAATGATGTTGTTGGGAAATGTGTGGGAAACGGGGGTTTACATTCAATAAAAACTTCTTCAGTATATTCTACTCTCTAAAACTCTACTCTAACACTAGAACAGACCAGAACAATACCCCTCTAGATCCCCACTCCAGAACTATACTCTAGAACTCTACTCCAGAACTATACGCTAGATCCACACTCTAGAACTATACTCCAGAACTATACGCTAGAACTACACGTACTCTAGATCCCCACTCTAGAACTATACTCCAGAACTATACTCTAGATCCCCACTCTAGAACTATACTCTAGAACTACACTCTAGATCCCCAATCTAGGACTATGGTCTAAAAAACAAGAGACCCGATGAAACTCTAATCTAAACAAAAAAAACACCAAAAGAAACCAATCTAAAACAACAGTCTAACAAACCCAATCTAACGAACCCCGTCCAACGAACCCCGTCGCACATTCCGCCCAATCTGTAAGACACAGAGTGCACGCCGTCAGCATATATGAACAACTCGAGCAATTTCAATATCCAAAGCTAAATTATCTATTAAAAACCCCCACATAATTCCTTCTTCAACAACACAATACAGTTTTCTCTAACATTCAATTCACAATACAGTTTTCTCAAAATTCTTTCTTTCTTTTCTTTATTTGGTGTTTAACGTCGTTTTCAACAACGAAGGTTATATCGCGACGGGGAAAGGGGGGAGATGGGATAGAGCCACTTGTCAATTGTTTCTTGTTCACAAAAGCACTAATCAAAAATTTGCTCTAGGGGCTTGCAACGTAGTAAAATATATTACCTTACTGGGAGAATGCAAGTTTCCAGTACAAAGGACTTAACATTTCTTACATACTACTTGACTAAAATCTTTATAAAAATTGACTATATTCTATACAAGAAACACTTAACAAGGGTAAAAGGAGAAACAGAATCCGTTATTCGCCTCTTACGACATGCTGGGGAGGATCGGGTAAATTCTTCCCCCTAACACGCGGTTTTTTTTCTCAAAATAAATCTTCCCACAAGCAAGACACAACCAGCATACTCTATTTACCACTGCTTACCCAATTATAGAACATATAACAAGTCGCGTAAGGCGAAAATACAATATTTAGTCAAGTAGCTGTCGAACTCACAGAATGAAACTGAACGCAATGCCATTTTTCAGCAAGACCGTATACTCGTAGCATCGTCAGTCCACGTACCGCTCATGGCAAAGGCAGTGAAATTGACAAGAAGAGCGGGGTAGTAGTTGCGCTAAGAAGGATAGCACGCTTTTCTGTACCTCTCTTTGTTTTAACTTTCTGAGCGTGTTTTTAATCCAAACATATCATATCTATATGTTTTTGGAATCAGGAACCGACAAGGAATAAGATGAAAGTGTTTTTAAATTGATTTCGACAATTTAATTTTGATAATAATTTTTATATATTTAATTTTCAGAGCTTGTTTTTAATCCGAATATAACATATTTATATGTTTTTGGAATCAGCAAATAATGGAGAATAAGATAAACGTAAATTTGGATCGTTTTATAAATTTTTATTTTTTTTTTACAATTTTCAGATTTTTAATGACCAAAGTCATTAATTAATTTTTAAGCCACCAAGCTGAAATGCAATACCGAAGTCCGGGCTTCGTCGAAGATTACTTGACCAAAATTTCAACCAATTTGGTTGAAAAATGAGGGCGTGACAGTGCCGCCGCCTCAACTTTCACGAAAAGCCGGATATGACGTCATCAAAGACATTTATCAAAAAAATGAAAAAAACGTTCGGGGATTTCATACCCAGGAACTCTCATGTCAAATTTCATAAAGATCGGTCCAGTAGTTTAGTCTGAATCGCTCTACACACACACACACACACACACACACACGCACGCACATACACCACGACCCTCGTTTCGATTCCCCCTCGATGTTAAAATATTTAGTCAAAACTTGACTAAATATAACAAGTCGCGTAAGGCGAAAATACAATATTTAGTCAAGTAGCTGTCGAACTCACAGAATGAAACTGAACGCAACGCAACGCAGCAAGACCGTATACTCGTAGCATCGTCACTCCACCGCCCGTGGCAAAGGCAGTGCACGTGGAATTGACAAGAAGAGCGGGGTATTCGTTGCGCTGAGAAGGATAGCACGCTTTTCTGTACCTCTCTTCGTTTTAACTTTCTGAGCGTGTTTTTAATCCAAACATATCATATCTATATATTTTTGGAATCAGGAACCGACAAGGAATAAGATGAAAGTGTTTTTAAATTGATTTGGAAAAAAAAAATTTGATAATAATTTTTATATATTTAATTTTCAGAGCTTGTTTTTAATTTGAATATAACATATTTATATGTTTTTGGAATCAGCAAATGATGGAGAATAAGATAAACGTAAATTTGGATCGTTTTATAAATTTTTATTTTTTTTACAATTTTCAGATTTTTAATGACCAAAGTCATTAATTAATTTTTAAGCCACCAAGCTGAAATGCAATACTGAACCCCGGGCTTCGTCGAAGAGTACTTGACCAAAATTTCAACCAATTTGGTTGAAAAATGAGGGCGTGACAGTGCCGCCTCAACTTTCACGAAAAGCCGGATATGACGTCATCAAAGACATTTATCAAAAAAATGAAAAAAACGTTCGGGGATTTCATACACAGGAACTCTCATGTCAAATTTCATAAAGATCGGTCCAGTAGTTTAGTCTGAATCGCTCTACACACACACACACACACACACACACACACACACACACACGCACAGACACACACACATACACCACGACCCTCGTTTCGATTCCCCCTCGATGTTAAAATATTTAGTCAAAACTTGACTAAATATAACAAGTCGCGTAAGGCGAAAATACAATATTTAGTCAAGTAGCTGTCGAACTCACAGAATGAAACTGAACGCAACGCAACGCAGCAAGACCGTATACTCGTAGCATCGTCACTCCACCACCCGTGGCAAAGGCAGTGCCCGTGGAATTGACAAGAAGAGCGGGGTATTCGTTGCGCTGAGAAGGATAGCACGCTTTTCTGTACCTCTCTTCGTTTTAACTTTCTGAGCGTGTTTTTAATCCAAACATATCATATCTATATATTTTTGGAATCAGGAACCGACAAGGAATAAGATGAAAGTGTTTTTGAATTGATTTCGAAGAAAAAAAATTTGATAATAATTTTTATCTATTTAATTTTCAGAGCTTGTTTTTAATTCAAATATAACATATTTATATGTTTTTGGAATCAGCAAATGATGGAGAATAAGATAAACGTAAATTTGGATCGTTTTATAAATTTTTATTTTTTTTTACAATTTTCAGATTTTTAATGACCAAAGTCATTAATTAATTTGTAAGCCACCAAGCTGAAATGCAATACCGAAGTCCGGGCTTCGTCGAAGATTACTTGACCAAAATTTCAACCAATTTGGTTGAAAAATGAGGGCGTGACAGTGCCGCCTCAACTTTCACGAAAAGCCGGATATGACGTCATCAAAGACATTTATCAAAAAAATGAAACAAACGTTCGGGGATTTCATACCCAGGAACTCTCATGTCAAATTTCATAAAGATCGGTCCAGTAGTTTAGTCTGAATCGCTCTACACACACACACACACACACACACACACACACACACGCACAGACACACACACATACACCACACCCTCGTTTCGATTCCCCCTCGATGTTAAAATATTTAGTCAAAACTTGACTAAATATAAAAAGGACAAGAGGCGAAGCCTTCAAGGCTCACGTAAGAAATCGACAAACACAAACTCAATCACTCCGTCACACATACACACACACACACACACAGGCACACAGAAAGAGCATAGGTGAAACTGTGCAAGAAAGCGAGACACTAGATCTAGATCTGTCTGTCTGCATGTAGCCTACTTACATGGACACGACTGCCAAATAGTCTCGGCCCGCTCAAAATAACAATCACCGAGACTTTCAGTAATTCCATCGCGTGACGTAACCCTCGTACGTCATAATGTGACGTCAATGTAATATGACGTCTTCAAATGTTAAAGTTTCTACCACAGACATACACACATACATACGCACGCACGCACGCACGCACGCACGCACGCACAGACAGACAAAAGTTAGCATCGCATAGGCTACACTTACGTGAGCCAAAAATGTATGAACAACATACCCGCAAGACAACGCTCACATCTCAGTTTCCATCTTCAGCTCGTGACAGACTCAACACCGAACACGGCGCTGTTAAAATCAGCCTGCCAGAAAACACAACACGTCTGTCTTCCAGAAAGAATTCTCGGAAAAGGAAAGCCCCAGAAAAAGTCTCGCGTGATCTCGCGTCATACATCAAAATGAATTCACCCAGAAACGGGTGTTAAATTGCAACATACAGCAATTTTACCTATGCAAATAGGAGAGTCGGCTATTCCGCCAGACCATTTCAACACAGAATAAGACTAGTCTCGGGAACAGTAGTGAATCCACGACAGCACAACGGTACCCACTACCGTGATGTCACAATAGTTGAATCCACGACAGCTCAACTGACAACTGTACCGTACTGTCACATACATGGTCACACTTGATAAGACCTGATATACAGATTTTTGTACTGGTCTTAAAAGGGGCCGTTCCACTGTACTGGAAAGACAATTGTGGAAGAATGACAATCCATTTGGCCCTGTGGTCTTGTGTGCAGTTTTGTGGCAGAATGGAGCATTAGGAGCTGGTTCTTCTTGCGATCCGTCACGTCACAAGGGCCAGGTAAGTGTCGCTGATGGGGTCCATGTCGACCCGCAAAAGAGTAGGATTCCCTGTAGGTGGAGTTCCTGTAGCGGGATTCCCTGTCAGAGTTCGGTAGCATGCCCCCCCCGCCCCCCCCCAGAAGGGGAGTACGTATGGTTGCCGAAATGATGGGGTAAAATCAGCAATACAAGTAAAAGTCAACGTGTGCCTTCAAGTGTACATGGGAGTCGCAGCCCATGAATGCATACACAGAAAAAGAAGGAGCTTTAGCAGTGACCAGGACTCTCACTGAAAACTGATTGCTGATTTAACTCACGGACCCTGACAGTGATATCTGGAGTGCGGAGATGACTTGCTGCCGATAGTGAAGTATTTTAACTGATTGCTGATTTAACTCAGACCCTGACAGTGATCTGGAGTGCGGAGATGATTTGCTGCCGATAGTGAAGTATTTTAACTGATTGCTGATTTAACTCAGACCCTGACAGTGATCTGGAGTGTGGAGATGACTTGCTGCCGATAGGGAAGCATTTTAACTGATTGCTGATTTAACCCAGACCCTGACAGTGATCTGGAGTGCGGAGATGATTTGCTGCCGATAGTGAAGTATTTTAACTGATTGCTGATTTAACTCAGACCCTGACATTGATCTGGAGTGCGGAGATGATTTGCTGCCGATAGTGAAGTATTTTAACTGATTGCTGATTTAACTCAGACCCTGACAGTGATCTGGAGTGCGGAGATGATTTGCTGCCGATAGTGAAGTAATTTTACTGATTACTGATTTAATTCAGAAGCTGACATTGATCCGGAGTGCGGAAAGGAATATCCGCCGACAGTGAGGTTTTTCCTGTGCAACGTCGTGATCTACGAGTCAGATTACAGGTCCTTCAACTCGCTATTCACTTTCAACAACCACGCCTGTGTCAAGACCGCCACGCGATTCTCCCTCAACACCACCACTGTCAAGGTCAAGAAACGCTTCAACGGTTCGCTGACCGACTGTGGTCAGTGCATCTCCTCACAGACTATGTAAGTGTTTTATTTTCCAAGGATTGTTTTGTTTCTGTTTTTGTCTTCTTTTTCTCCCCCTTGCTTTTTCAGTGACGAATATAGATTAAAGATGTGATTGAGTGTTTGGGACTTTTGAGTGTATTTAAATTGTCTAGCTTGTGCTAGCCCCTTCCGGAAAACTTGACTTCAGTGCATGACTGTCCATCTGAGAGGCTAGGTTTTGTCATAGTTAATCAATCAATAAAGAAAATAATAGAGTTGAAGGTTAACCTGTTGTGCTGGAAATGGGTTACCAATTTGTTTATCATCACAGAAAATATTGTGCATCTAAATAAGCTAGTTTCTGAAAGAAATATTGTCAGTGTTATATTTTCCGACGACATAGAACATAACCACGCATGTACGCACCAATTATCCCCCACATCAGACGTACCAATTTGATAGTGCATTTAATATTGTGCATCTAAATAAGCTAGTTTCTGAAAGAAATATTGTCAGTGTTATATTTTCCGACGGCATAGAACACAACCATGCACGCACGCACCAATTATTCCCCACATCAGACGTTCCAAATTAATAGCGCACTTGCTTGAGCCAATAAGTACCACAATTAATGTTGTGTGATAGTGGAAGAGCATTCTTTTGGGACAGTCGCTCAGGATCAGGACTGGGTGGCCGAGTGGTAACGCACTTGCGCTCGGAAGCGAGAGGTTGCGAGTTCGACCCTGGGTCAGGGCGTTAGCAATTTTCTCCCCGCTTTCCTAACCTAGATGGTGGGTTCAAGTGCTAGTCTTTCGGATGAGACGAAAAACCGAGGTCTCTTCATGTACACTACATTGGGGTGTGCACGTTAAAGATCCCACGATTGACAAAAGGGTCTTTCCTGGCAAAATTGTATAGGCATAGATAAAAAAAAAAATGTCCACCAAAATACCCGTGTGACTTGGAATAATAGGCCGTGAAAAGTAGGATATGCGCCGAAATGGCTGCGATCTGCTGGTCGATGTGAATGCGTGATGTATTGTGTACAAAATTCCATCTCACACGGCATAAATAGATCCCTGCGCATTGAGTCCGAGTCTGGAGATACGCGCGCGATATAAGACTTCATATAATAATAATAAGTCAAGTTGCCCCTAACTGTTTCTTGTTTCCCTTAGCCTTGTTTCCCCAGTGTCCCCTTCTTTTTGTGTAAATGGTTGCATCAGTTTGTTCCCCATAACTGTGTTTGCACTCTTTACCTTATACTCTGCCTGCCAATTAGTTTCAAGTGTTGTTATAGTTTCAGATCGCTACCTTCCCCTTGTGTGACGTGAATGTTATTGATATTAGGTTGATTCCAATCATCTTTTGAAATTTAAATTGAGCTGGTCTCGTGGCGTATCGTGCATGTTTGTGTTTTCTTTTGCTATTCATTCCTCTTCTTTCTGTTCTCCTTTCTGCGGAATTGTTTTTTGGCATCTCCATATTTTCCAGAATCTCTCCCGCAACCATCCCTTTCCCTATAATTATTATCTCCAGAGCTGCCATGCTTCTTTGTCATGATTTTGCGAGTTTAGTGCTGGGGTTCCCTCACGTCACCAGCGCTGTACTAAGGCCTCAGCAAGCTCTCTCAAGTCGCTGACACACTTTTATTTTAAAAAAAAAAAATCTCACACATAATGGTCTGACCTGAGACGGGCACAGTGGCTCGGCGGATAAGACGCCTGCCTCCCATGCGGAAGGTCGCGGGTTCGAATCCCGGCCGCGCCTGGTTGGTTAAGGGTGGAGATTTTCCCGATCTCTCTAGGTCAACTTATGTACAGACCTGCTAGTGCCTTATCCCTCTTCGTGTGTACACGCAAGCGCAAGACCAAGTGCGCACGGAAAAGATCATAGTTTGGTGTGTTACAGAAACACGAAAATACCCAGCATTCTTCTCCCGAAAGCGGCGTATGGCTGCCTGAATGGCGGGGTAAAAACGGTAATACGCGTAAAAAGGTCGTAAGAGTTTAAGCCCAAGAGCAAAGAAGGTCTGACCTGTCCAATAGTTCTGACATGTACTACGTATTATTATTATTATTAATATTATTATTATTATTATTAATATTATTATTATTACTATTTAAGTTATTGAGATATCACAGTCCGCTAAGTAAGGCGTCCGCCCCGTGATCGGGAGGTCGTGGGTTCGAACCCCGGCCGGGTCATACCTAAGACTTTAAAATTGGCAATCTAGTGGCTGCTCCGCCTGGCGTCTGGCATTATGGGGTTAGTGCTGGGACTGGTTGGTCCGGTGTCAGAATAATGTGACTGGGTGAGACATGAAGCCTGTGCTGCGATTTCTGTCTTGTGTGTGGCGCACGTTATATGTCAAAGCAGCACCGCCCTGATATGGCCCTTCGTGGTCGGCTGGGCGTTAAGCAAACAAACAAACAAACGTGGACATGATGCGTGTGTCCGTCTGTATGTATCTGTGCATTTTAATGAGTGCACGTTGAAGCGATTCAATATGCTCTTCTTTTACCATTATATATATATATATATATATATATATGTATATATATATATATATATATATATATATATATATATATATATACAATCTTATAGCTGTATACATACCAGTATTTTCATATAGCTGTATACATACCTGTACTGTAATCCCATACCAAATAATATTTTATGAACGTTTTTCTCATGCGGTGTTTCAATCTGGTAATTTCCCACCGAAAGAGAATATTATGAAGGCTTAATATTATAACCAGGGTCTAGCATTGGTAAAAGTGGTTTAGGCTTACTGGGTCAAAGTCAAGGGGGGGGGGGGGGGGGTGGGGGGGGTCTTAAAAGGGGGGTTCTATTGTATTGCAAAGCTTGTGAAGTCAAGGTTGTGTTCAGTCGTGTTTATTTACATCTTCAGTTGTTTTTTCTCCTACAAAAATACCTGCAGGTATGGTTGCAATCCAGCATTGGAGATTTCCCTTGAAAAGCTTTGTGATGTAGGTGTATTGAATGACTTTGGTGTACTGTGTTTAATGTTTGGATCATATTGTGTCGTGTGTTCGAATCTGGTGATTGCCGCGTGCACCAACTAAGAAACTGGGGAGGGGGGATGGTAACTTTTAAATCAAGTTTGATTACAGTAATAGAGCATTACAGGTTTAAGGTTCCAAGCATGAATAAATATGTGTAAATGCTAACTTGTTTATGTATATTATCATTTTTATTTTTGTCGTTTGGTTTTGAACATTTGTTAAATGCATGGAGCTAAAAACATTTATTAAGTTGATGTAAAATATCTTTTTGATTCAATGTACTGTTGTGGACATTTAAGGACTGACATTGATTTTGACATCAGTGTTTCTCAGAGTCACATATACTGTAGAAAAAACATTCATGCATCCGAGACATACCATAACTACACACATGTATTTACAAATGCACTGACACAGACAAAAAACACAAACTGGGCACTGATTAATCAGGCAAAGTGATACAGATAAATCATGCACGCATCTGAGACACAAAATAGATGCACACATGCACTTGGAAATGCAGAGACAAAATACATAATTATTTACAATCACTCCTTCTCTGTTAAATCAAGTAGATCCTGGCAGAGTCAGATGAACTTAACGTACAGTCTATAGCTGCATTCGGTTCATTGAAAAGACCAAAAGACACACATATACAAATATAAAACCTGATCAATTTCTTTCTTCAGAAATACCACAGACTATCCTGAGGAAGACAGGTAGTTAACTAATGTGTCCGTTAATTACCCTCTTCAGCATTGATCAATCCGTTGGTCAGTCTGTTTGCAGCACAAACCCTTGTTCGGTGGTCAGCACAAGTGTCCGCCTATAGTGTGTGTTGGTCGTAGCAGTTTTGGCGTTTGTCTTTAACCATTTGCTGATGAATGTAGTGTCTGTTGGTTGTGTTTTTAAAGAATCTATCTTCTCAGCATTCTGAGAGACCTGTGCTGTTTTGATGGCCAAAAACAAACGAAGAAAGCGAAAGAAAGAAAGATAGAAAGAAAACAACTGCTGAGCTCTTTTTTCAGTGGAGTCAGATGTAATTTCAAAAACTTTTTTTGTTGTTCAAAAGTTTAAAAAAATCTTGCATGCAAATTTTTTTAGTTGATTGTTTTGGTGTTTTTGTGATTGTTTTGCATTTCTTGTTGTTTGTTTCTTGTTGGAAATAGCAACTGAATTGTACAATTTTAGAGCTCTAGTCTTTTGAAAACTATGAAAATTATCAAACCTCTACTTTACAGATGTATCGGGTAGGTTACCCATCAATATTATTGTTTCATCGTTTACCAATTTTGAAATTATTAGCCTTGGAGAAAGTACAACGATTGAATTGATTTTTTTATAATAATATAGTTTTGCCTTCGAGTTGTTTTGTTTTGTTTTTTATCTGACAGATAAAATCATTAAAACCATACGCATTCAAAAGGCTGTAATGCGTAGGAAATATATGCAAACCTTAAGAATTTCTTATTTGTAAATTCCTTTAAAAATAATTGTGATAGATTTGTTATTTAAAGTCACGGCAAAGTCGACAAAAGTTGTGTGGTTTTTTTCTCTCTCTCCTCCCAACACCCCCTTGAATTTATTTTTGGACGTTATTCATTATTTTGTTTTGAAACTGAACTTGTCATACATTTTGTCATTGACGTTAATTGATTTATTTGTTTGTTTGCTTAGGTTAGGTTGGTTGGTTTGTGCGTTTGTTTGTTTGTTTGTAATGTTTGCCAGGAAAAAGAAAGGACGTTGAACTTTTCGAAACAGCACAAGGCTTTTAGATTGCTGTGTGAATACTTGCTGTATGTGTGGACAGTGATGGAGTATTGTGTGTGTGATATGCGTTGCTCCCCTCCTTTGCAGCTGTACAGGGGGGGATAACTCTACCTGCTACGATATTTGTCAGGAGCGAGATAAGTACCTCACTGGCTGTAGCTGCCTCCTTCCTTCGTTCCTTCACTCACTGTGGCAGCGTCTTCATTGCATGCGTTATTTTATTATATTTGCTGTGGTATATTTAATAATATCATCCGTTTTTTCACTGCGTGCAGGCCACTCGCTGTGTAGTCCTAGAAAACACGCCTCGATTGACACTTAATTAACGCGGCTGATTCCTTTGCCATGTTTTTTTGTTGTTACAATATTCCCTTGTTTTTTTGTTTTGATCTTTTCTTGTCTGTCTTTCTTTCCTTGATCTTTGTCTCTTCTCTTTTTACACTATACTGCTGTATATTATATATTATTTTTGTTATGAATTTCTATTGAGTTAACAAGACTAACAAAACCATCTTTTATTCTGTCCATTGACATTTCTGGCTGCTCACTGATACTTTACTTTACTAATATTGTTCCATGTCGTTTGACACCCCTATGTCAGTCAAAAAGCAGTGCGGATATATCATACATCGTCTTCATGTTGGAATTACACATAGAGCAAATAAGTATGAGCAACTCCATATGATCGACTACTCAAATCAACTTTCAGTAGCTTCTGTCTACTCTTTCTGTCTTCCTCTCTGGTGTTTCACTAGTGTTTTTTGAATGTTTCTGCTTTAGTTGTTTGTCTTATTAATCCGTAGATAGAGACAAACATGATCCTTTTTTTCTTTCTTTTTTTCACAACTGCTCTTTTTTATAGACTGAATGCACATGCAAGCTTGTGCAGAATTTAAAAAAAATTTACATGCACTATCACGAGAAGACACATCTGAGAGACAATTGTCTGAGAAGTTTTTCATTTTTCTTCCTTCTTTTTATATCTGATTGCTTCAAACACCAAATGCATGAAAATGTCATGTTTTCTTGAAGGTGGCACATTAGACTGCGAGAAAGTGTTTGCCCCTTAAAGTTTTCATATTTTTTTCACTTTTTAAATTTGTCACTTTTATTTTGACTCTCCCTCCCCCTCTCCCTTTTATTTTAATATTGTTCCTTTATTTTTTTTCATTTTTTTTTCATTCTTTTTGTGAGTTTTCTCTCTGTGTCTTTTATTTTAATAATGTTTACATTTGTCTCCCACCTGTCCTTTTCCCTCAACACAAAATATTGCAACACTAATGTTGTCTTGTCCGCATTTTTGACAATTTTGAAAGTAAGATTGAGCCTACCACCAGCACCCCTGTGCAGCATTTTGCATTGATGTTTTAGCACTGTGCTGTGCTGTACCAGCAATCTGGTAGAGAATCCCAATTGTGTTTATTCAATTGCTCTGCTTTGTGTTTGGATTTCGATATTGATGAAGTTGTGTATATCTAAGCCTTGTTAGGCTTCAACAACATATTACAATGTATCAAGGTTCAGTGATTTGATATCCTATGTTACACATAAGAACAAAACACAGAGCAGGATTGGAAGTAAGTTTATTTGGTTTGTCAATCAAAAAGACTCAACATTCCAGAATTTCTTATTTAATCAATATAACCTTTTTGATATCCTTTGCAAGGCATTAGCACAGCGTGTTTTTTTGTGTGTGACGGGTCATTCTGTTTGAAAATCAGCTTGAGTTTTCTCAGGATGGAGAATTGATAGAGATTTTGGGGGCATCTGTGAAATGTCCAAAATTTGCTTCCAGCAGATTGTTATTTTTCAGGTGATTTTAACATGCTTAATGGCACTAACTCTCTGTTTATGATCGATATTTGGGTTTAATAAAATTATGCGTGTGGAAGGGGACAGAATTGGGAAACAAACGGGTTGTGTAATTGTAAAAATTTTTTGCCTGTTGCAACATATCAGCTGGATTTTGTTGTTGAGTTTCTTATCACAATTGACAAATTCCGGACTTTTTTCTCCTCCCCTATAGTGCTACCATAATTGTCAACTTCTGGAAATTGTTTGATTTTGTTGCCACTGACACATTTCGGGAAGTTGTTCTGTTTGCACAGTTGATACATTTGCTAAGTTAAATTATGGCAACATTAATGTATGCTATGTTTACTGAAAGGGAAGATTTTTTTCAGTATGTTTTTCTTTTCTTTCTTTTTTTCCTTCTTTTTGAGGATTGGTACACTAGTGCTTAAATGGTTTGTGTTGCGAAAATTAACAAATGCTTTGTTTACAGATATTCTGAAACAGGGATGAATTTTGTCTTCTTTTTGTTCTTTTAGAAAATTGTTGTTGTTGATTTTATAATCAATTTCATACAAAGAAGTTATACTGATGTATGTGTACATCTTTTTTATATTTAGTCAAGTTTTGACTAAATATTTTAACATCGAGGGGGAATCGAGACGAGGGTCGTGGTGTATGTGTGTCTGTCTGTGCGTGTGTGTGTGTGTGTGTGTGTGTAGAGCGATTCAGACTAAACTACTGGACCGATCTTTATGAAATTTGACATGAGAGTTCCTGGGTATGAAATCCCCATACGTTTTTTTCATTTTTTTGATAAATGTCTTTGATGACGTCATATCCGGCTTTTCGTGAAAGTTGAGGCGGCACTGTCACGCCCTCATTTTTCAACCAAATTGGTTCAAATTTTGGTCAAGTAATCTTCGACGAAGCCCGGACTTCGGTATTGCATTTCAGCTTGGTGGCTTAAAAATTAATTAATGACTTTGGTCATTAAAAATCTGAAAATTGTAAAAAAAAATAAAAATTTATAAAACGATCCAAATTTACGTTCATCTTATTCTCCATCATTTGCTGATTCCAAAAACATATAAATATGTTATATTTGGATTAAAAACAAGCTCTGAAAATTAAATATATAAAAATTATTATCAAAATTAAATTGTCCAAATCAATTTAAAAACACTTTCATCTTATTCCTTGTCGGTTCCTGATTCCAAAAACATATAGATATGATATGTTTGGATTAAAAACACGCTCAGAAAGTTAAAACAAAGAGAGGTACAGAAAAGCGTGCTATCCTTCTTAGCGCAACTACTACCCCGCTCTTCTTGTCAATTTCACTGCCTTTGCCATGAGCGGTGGAGTGACGATGCTACGAGTATACGGTCTTGCTGAAAAATGGCATTGCGTTCAGTTTCATTCTGTGAGTTCGACAGCTACTTGACTAAATATTGTATTTTCGCCTTACGCGACTTGTTTCTTCTTCTTTCTCCTCTCGGGCTTTTAGGGTGTTTTGGGGGGGCGTGTTTTTTTTTTAATTAACAGTACAAAACTTTACACTGTGTGCTTGTATGATTTCTGTCTTTCTATTCTTTTTTAAAAAAAGTTTTAAAAAAACTAACAAGATGAATGTATACTGATGTGTGTGTTGTGTTCACATGGTGAATGTCACAGGTCCTACACAGTACACTGGCTGCAGAACACCAACCTGCTGCTGATCATGGCCGCGGCTGACTGCCAGTGTCACACCGCCAACGACACCTTCCTCACAAGCACACACGAAGTGCAATATATCTTTTTTATGGTGCAGACAATGATTGAATGATTGATTGTTGTTGTTTTTGGGTCCAGCGGACCATATAGGCCAAATCAGGACCCCACAAGGTTAACATTACACAAATGCAGACAATATAATTATCTTTGTCGATTCCCCGCGGCGTGAATAACGTACATAAATTAACAAGATAGTATAGCACAATAGCGATTGCGTTTCACAGGAAAGCGGCTTTTCCCTCTTATGTTCAACTTTAAGAGCTTGTTTTTAATCCAAACATAACATATCTAAATGGTTTTTGGAATCAGGAAATGATGAAGAGTAAGATGATATCATTTTTGGGACGATTACTAAAATTTTAATTAACATTTTGAGATTTTTAATGACCAAACTCATTATTAATTATTTAGCTTCCAAGCTGAAATGCAATCCCATAATCCGGGCTTTGTCGAAGATTGCTTGTACAAAATTGCAATCACTTTGATAGAAAATAAAATGAGGGCGTGACAGTGCCGCCTCAAATTTGACAAAAAGCCGCATATGACGTCATCAAAGACATGTATGACAAGAAGAGCAAACGCTCGATCGAGTCACTTTCGCAGTTCTGAATATTATATGAGGCATCAGATGGACAGGAAGAAATTGCTATTCACAACACAATGAGTCACGTTCACATAAAATTTGAGCCCGGTCACTTTTATAGTTTCCGAGAAAAGCCCAACGTTAAGTTGTGTGTTGCCGAACAGAAAAGGCTAGTTATCTCCCTTGTTTTTCTGATAACGTTCGTAAAAGGCTACAGATGTAAATACTTTGATGTAAAGAATAATCCTACAAAGTTTCAATCACATCCGATGAACTTTGTCAAAGATATAAAATGTCTAATTTTTCCTTTGACGCTGACCTGTGACCTTGAAAAAGGTCAAAGGTCAACGAAACCATCGTTAAAGTGTAGAGGTCATTGGAGGTCACGACTAAACAAAATATGAGCCCGATCGCTTTGATAGTTTCCTGTCAAAGATATAAAATGTCTAATTTTTCCTTTGACGCTGACCTGTGACCTTGAAAAAGGTCAAAGGTCAACGAAACCATCGTTAAAGTGTAGAGGTCATTGGAGGTCACGACTAAACAAAATATGAGCCCGATCGCTTTGATAGTTTCCGAGAAAAGTCCAACGTTAAGGTGGTGTCTACGGACGGCCGGCCGGACGGCCGGCCGGCCGGCCGGCCGGACAGACTAACACTGACCGATTACATAGAGTCACTTTTTCTCAAGTGACTCAAAAACAGTGGAAAATAAGTCTGGGGATATGGTACCAAGGAACTCTCATGTGAAGTGTCATGAAGATCGGTCCAGTACTTTTCTCGGAATCGCTACACACACACACACACACACCGCCACCCTCGTCTCTATTCCCTGCTTTGTTAAAACATTTTGTCAAAACTTGACAATGTAAAAAACGAAAACAAAAAAAACAAGACATGACTGCAGGTGTGTTTTATTCATGTATGTTTATGGCTAGTCGTGAGACTTGTTTGCCTTGACTGTCATCACATACGGAAGAGGAGCAGTGTGAGCGCTTGTTCAGCTTCTCCACGGAACTCAAGCGTGTCGACAACACTCGCACCACTGATGCTCTCTGTCTGGACTCGCGCAATGAGGTCAGCCATTTTCTGTCTGCTTCTGTCCGTCTGTCTGTCAGCCTCTGTGTATGCCTGTTTCTGTGTGTTCATGAAAGAGAGAGAGAATGACATGATTTTTATTCCCAAGAAAGATTCAGTGTTTTTCAAACCTGGTCACAAATGGCTGATCTATAACTGACATGATTGTATACCTTTGATTTTTTCAACCGTGTATTACTATTACAGGGCCGGACCCAGGGGGGGGTTCCAGGGGTTCCGGAACCCCACCCCTGGAAAAAGCATGTACCTTGCTTTGAGTGTTTTTGTTTTTTTTACTAGTTTTAGCACCAAAACAATGCTGCTCTTAACCCTCAAAACAAGGCCCAGAATGCACCAGATTGCACAGATTTTAACCGTTTTTCAAAAATTTTCCGGGGGAGCATACCCCCGGACCCCCCTAGTTTGCGCGCCTGCTTTGCAGGCGCGCGCTTGTGGCCGGCTTCGCCACTTCGCTGATTTGCCCCCCCCCCCCCCCCCCCCAAAAGGAGGAACCCCCCCCTTACAACTCATTTGGTCCGGCCCTGTATTAGATACTAGAGAAAAAAATGAGTATTCTCTCAGTAGCAAACACTTCAGATTTCCGATGTCAATGTATTGTAAGTCTTCTAATTCTACGTTCCTGAGCTCAGCTACTCTCATGCAGGGCCTAGCATTGTAAGCCGTTCGGCGTACTTTACGCCGAAATAACATCTCCAGTACGCGGAACTCGATTTGGTGTACGCCGAAATGCAAACCTGTTATTCCCAAACGGTAAACCCAAACAGTCCCAGCTTTCGTTTTGTGCGCCGTTCGGTTCAATTCTCAATCGGTTTGACAGTTTGCTTGAGCACGCACTTCCTCTGGCATCGCGCGAGCATGCTTTGTGCCGGTGTTTTGTGGTTCTAGATTTGAAATAATGCGAACAGAATTTCTCAGCTGCATTCTAAACCGCGAATTCACAACGCGCGGTGTTGAGTATTTCGTTGTGCGCGCGCATCCGCGGCTGGCAAGAGAAAATGAGGTGGCGAAAGGAAAGTGGTGGCCTTTTCCCCCCACTAAATCGCTCTAATGTCTCGAAGCGACATTGTTGAACGTGGTCAGCCATTCAGTGACAAAGAATCCAGGTATTCCTGGAAGTGGGAATGGCTGGATTTCGTTCCGAAGGCGGAAGGCAAGTCAGAAGAACTGAGTAATGTGCCGATACGGACCATGGCTCCGAAACTGGTTGCTATTTCTGGCAAAGCATACTGTCAGCAGTGTGCCGGAAAGAAATATTTTACGCGAACAAGAGCTTCGCAGACCTGTTTACCCTTCCGGATTGTCCGAAATTATTACGGATTTGGGGTCTAAATTCCGGTATTACGGAATACTACCGAAAATTCCGGAAATTACGGTCGAGAAAACGTTTTTCGTGCGTGAAAATTCGAAGTCGAAATTGTGGTAGTCACCAGGACTGTGATTTTAAGGCTGACCGAAACAGCCTTTTCTGCGCATGTACACAGCAAGGTACTTGTCAGATTCCGCGGATTTGAGATCGACATTGGTCCGAAGGGTAATAAAGGGCCGATCTCTGTGGGGACGAAATGCCAACCAAAAAAGCGAAAGTTGTACAGAAATATCGGCAAAACTATTAAGTCAAGTGGCGGTGTCTGGTGAAGTTTAAGAAGAGCGAACCACATTCATTTTGGTGATCAACTTGAGATCAGTGCAACAACAAAGCTAGTCAGTTACGAGTCACGTCGCGGCACGTGTCCCGAGGTTAGACGCAGCATTAGTTTTAACAAAATGCAGTACACAAATGAACATGGAAACAAACAAAAACACGAAATTATGTTTGGCAAAACATGAGCCTGCTTCGCATCGAGTTTATTTGACCTAGGTCTAGGCTACTTCCACAGAATCTCTCAGACCTGCGAACCGATCTCTCACTACGGTCATAGATATAGGTCCCTGCTACGGTCAGTCGCGCCAGAGACATAGATGTAGGTCTATGGTCGCGCTCATCAGTTACTTGGCTGTTGCCGAAATTCAAGTCTTTCTGAGTCTAAAACTGCTCTCCATTAATATTTCTCCAATATAGCAAAGATCACAGTTCTTTGAATCGAAAAACTTACAACAAAATGTTTAAATGAAATAAACGAATCGGTCCTCTAAAATTAAAGGTAGCTTCTGGAGAGCGTTATTATCGATGGGTTAAAACCAGAACCATCTAACTGGATTTCCACCATTTTGAGAAATGGCCACTTGAAGATTTCAACCCCTTATAAAAAATAGTAAACACAGGATTGTAGCCCTCATATTTTACACACTTGACTTAGAGGAAACACTGGTCATGCACACTAGTAATCAATTTAATTGAACAACTTTTTCATATGCAAAAAAGGTATAATTTGTTCTGCTTCCAGAATACACTCCTGCTCTTTTCTCAGTTCTGGAGCTAGAAAAGCCCAGTGCACCATAGCTGCTTCTGACTTCCACACAGACCCCACTGTGGCCTGTGCTACAGCAGTCAGAAGCAGCCTCCTCACACATAGCATGTTCTGCTTCCAAGCAAAGCTTATACTGTACATTAGTTCAAATCGTTTTTCAAAGTTTATTACCGTCATAAACAAACAAATGTCAAGTCACTTGCAAAAATATCATCAAGGACTCATGTATTCATTCATTGTGTGGCCTAATGAACGCAACACGCATAAATAAAAATTAAATTGCCGGTACTTTTCATAGCGAAAAAAAAACACATAACAAAAACAACACACACACAAAACTCTCTCTGAAATCATTAATAATGATAAAAAAAAAGTATAATGATTATACTTTGTTTTTATTGTGTTTTTCAAGAAATCCCAACGGTAATCTTATGTTGTATCAGCTCATATCGTTTTGCGTTGCGCACAAAACTACACACCCAATAACACTAACAACAAACCAAACGAACAAAGCAGCAAACAAGCAAACAAACAAACAAATAAACACAAGGCTGAAGGCGCATTTTAACCACACAATGCAAATGGTAACAAAATCACGAGCTTTAGATCCTGACTGCATGCTACTCTGTTCATTATCAAGAAAACAAATTGGCATTCTTACCTTTTGTTGTACTTTCCTCTTCACAAAAATGTTGTGCACAAAGGTCGAAATAAATAATACACATTTTGCACTTTTAACAGTCGACCTCCTGTACTGCTTTTGTCTTTGCCGTTTGACCAGTTATTCCTGTGTAACATTCATCTCTGAGTGTCTTCGCTTTTCGAACACACCTTTTCTCGTAGTCCCGGGTTGCAGAGTCTTTAAGTTCGGCTGAACTTCTTCTCATGAGGTGTCACATAGGATGCTTCCTTCATCGATGACAGAATTTTCTTTGTTGGGGTTCCATAAACAGATGGAAGAGATGCTGTGGTAGTTTCACCTAAAGGAGCAGTGTCTGACATATATACTACAAGCTGATGTGAATACACCTACAGGGTAACAGAAACTGTGGAAGCACACACAGGAGAAAGATGTACAGGAGTTGGGTAGCTTGATTCATTTTTGAGGGGTGGAATCACAATCAGCAAGTATTGGAGTTGATGCATGACTCGAACAGGAGGATAACCCCCATTCACCATGTTCTCAAAAGGATCTTCGATTGAAGAAACAGCACAATCGTCATATTTTGGGGTAGATTTTGCCAATGGAGACGCATCAAAGTCATCAGGTTTCACTTTTAGCATTGGCAGAAAGGAGATTATGCAACCGTAATCCGTGAATCCGAAGGACAGTTTCCTTAAATGCATGGTGCTTCTTACTTGCCTGGACGGCCTGATGATTCATCTCCTTTCAAACAGCGTCTGCACAAGACATGGATACTATGAATGTTATCTCCTTTGAACAGGCAATTACTACATGTACTTCTATTTTAAAATTATTAACCGATAATAAAAAAAAAGGTAATTGCCTCCGTATTATCGCTTCTGCGTTAAAACTTTGGATAGTTTTCGTGTTTCTATTCACACAAACAAATGAAACATTAGTACTTGATTACACTCTGACCACTCATGCTCATCAGTTTGACATTGTGTATACATAATATGTGTACAGGTAGCGTTTCAATGATTGAAAGAAATTAGGTAAATTTCTTCTGGTGTTGGGGGTAATGTTAGGAAACGCTACCGTTGCTGAGCTTTGGTTCAGTTTTGTGTGTTGCATGTAGTTGACTTATTTGTACTTTGTGGGAAAGTACCGATATTATATTTTGTAAACACAATATTTATGCTTGGACGAGAATGCAGGTGAACTTTCTAGTCCTGTCAAAACAAGTTGTTTACCATGCTGTTTTAGTCGTGAGTTCGTGGCGTTCGTTCGGATTAAGTGCGTCGGCGCTTTTTGATGTACGTCATAAGAGAATGTCGCTAGTTTAGTCCATGCACGGCTCGTATAATGTAGTTGTATCGTGTTCGGTCTGGAATATTCTCGAGATTGAGTATTTACTATATATGCCAGCGCGATTTGAATGTAAAAAAGCTTCTATTTGAGTTCTGCTACGATGTGCAGTTGTATGTATTGAATGCTGAATAAATCCTCGAACTCAATTTGACGAGTTGTTTTCTGTTGCTGCGAAGACGGGCGACGTAGAATAAAAGAACACAACTATACGACATTTGAGAACTTGTGGCAATCTCAAGTGTCGTGTAACACATTGTGATAACCTCTGAATAACAAAATATATTAGAGTCAATTAAACTGACAAAATCCATCAACCAAATCATTCATCTATCCATCTTTACAAGCATACACAAATACTGTAAACACTCACTTACATTTTTTTTATTTTTTAACAAACACTAAAGAGCTGCATGGATACACTACAACATTAAGGCGTGAGCACATGCACACACCGTCACACACAAACACACACTGACACAAACAAACACACACGCGCGCAAGAACATTCACGCTGAAACAAACACATTTACCTGCCTGTGTTTTACAATTAGGAAAACAAAACACAAAAAGCTAGGAATCAGTTTGCAGATACAGGATTTAGACTGAATCAGAAGGTTAATCCCCTATATTTAAAAAAGGAATCTGAATTTCAGCTTTTATGGTCTGTTCAAATGGGGAAAAACATAATACTTGAAGATACTCACTTGAATCTGTGTCCTGACTCGAGCAACAGCCAAATTGACTGTGCAGCAGATGTAAAAATGGCAGAGAGCTGTTCTCTGTTCCATTGTTTTCAGAAAGTGGACCATCCTTTTGTCAGTTTAGGACACCACCCCCCCCCACCCCACCCCACCCCACCCCCTTGCACCCACTTTACCACCAACCCCCCTCCCCGGCCCCAACCCCCTTATTACCACCCTCCTCCCTCAATATCAAGGGACTGCATCTTTTCCAATTCATTCTTCATTCACTCTTTATCACAGGAAAGTTAATTGTGTTTCAACCCTGTACATCCGGAGTCAGGAATTCGGATACTGACACTTGACAGGTGTCACTGACCTGTTTTAGTTCCCACAGTCTATCAAATTCCTTTTTCTGTCAACAGCAGACTCTACTACTGCTAGTTACACTATTCTGTGTGCTGGAGGAAATCCTACACCACACAGAAAGGGTCAAGACCAGATACCACTATCGCTTATGTGCGCTTATCTGGCTGCGCTGTGAACAGGAAAAATGACTGTGACACAGCAAGCAGAAGAGGTCAGGTGACGATGGCTGCATCTGGCTCGCTGTGAAACACTCCCCTTTCCCCACAGGCCTCAGTAGCAGAACAGACTAAACTGAACTTAGCACGTTCTGCTTCCAACCTGGATGGAGTTAGAGGGTTCTGCTTCCAAGATGAGCAGGAGAAATGCTTGGAGCCAGAACAAATTATGACTTATAAATACGCAATTATGCAAGATTTTCAAGAATCCTTTACAGAAAGTGAGAATCATGTTACCATAAGTCAAATAACTATAAAGTTGCAAAACAGGTTATTTTGAGGTAATTGGTTCTGGTTTTAGCCCATCGTTATGTTATATGAAGTCTTATATCGCGCGTATCTCCAGGCTCGGACTCAAGGCGCAGGGATAATTTATGCCGTGTGAGATGGAATTGTTTACACAATACATCACGCATTCACATCGACCAGCAGATCGCAGCTATTTCGGCGCATATCCTACTTTTCACGGCCTATTATTCCAAGTCACACAGGTATTTTGGTGGACATTTTTTTGTATCTATGCCTATACAATTTTGCCAGGAAAGACCCTTTTGTCAATCGTGGGATCTTTAACGTGTACACCCTAATGTAGTGTACACGAAGGGACCTCGGTTTTTCGTCTCATCCGAAAGACTAGCACTTGAACCCACCACCTAGGTTAGGAAAGGGGGGAGAAAATTGCTAACGCCCTGACCCAGGGTCGAACTCGCAACCTCTCGCTTCCGAGCGCAAGTGCGTTACCACTCGGCCACCCAGTCCTGGTTTTATGACTGGTTTTAATGCAGGATGTCTGATGTGACAGAATGTAAGGTGGTTTTGTTCACATGCATCTTCAAGTGACTGTAAATAGTCCAAGGGCGGAGGGGTGGGGGTGGGGGATGTTACAGGGGTTCCGGACCCCCCCCCCCTTGCTGTCAAAAAAGCAAAAAAACAAAACACAAATTTTCCCACAGACATTTTCTGTCTGTGAAATTGTTGTTGTCGGGAGCAGATATCAATGAAGATACATTGCCATTATTTAATACTAACTTTAACAGAAATAATGAGTGGCTGCTGACACCAATTTATCATGTTTAAAATCAAGGATAAGCTACAAATTGTTAATAAAATAGCTAAAATTCTTCAGCCAGACCCCCCCAACCCCTGGACCCCAGGTTGTACCCCCCCCCCCCCCCTAGCTCTCTTGCTCCGCCCCTGAATACTGTGGTGTGTTGGGTTTTTTTTTAGATAAAGTAAACTTGTCTTAGTTAACTTGCATATTATATATCGGGTGTCGTGTGTTTGTGTGTGTGTGTCATCGAGCTTCTGTGTGTGTAGTACAATACTGTTAAACATGGTTATCAATTTTGTACCTGTTTTGCATGGTAGCGCGCGAATAAACGTGTCGTTTAATCGTTTTCGAGCTGGTTTATAATGGTTGATACAAAAGATTACTCAAAGATGCCTCAAATTACGGAAAAGTACCAGCTGCATTTCTGATTTTCACTGATTTGGGGGGTAAACAGGTCTGGCCAAGCAGTTCAAACTTGAATCTTTTTTTCAAAAAACAAGCCAAGAAGGATCATCTCACAACATCTGCTAAAGACATTTCCAGTGTGTACATTTTTTTTTTTTATCAACTTCAGTTTGTTCTCTGTGTATAGTTTTCAACATTTTCAACTTAAGCAAAGGGGGGACATGCTTTATGCCTGAGACTGTGTATAGTTTTCAACAACTTTAAGACAAGGAGTGACATTGCTGACATTGAGTGACATTGTGTTTGTTTGAAGAAGGTAAGCACTTTTAGGCCAAATAACACAAGATTGTCAGTTTTCTTGTTTTCTGTCTGTGTTTTGCTTGTTGGTGAAGGCATAATTTATTTACTCAATCTTCTTTGGGGGGGTCATTTTAGGTAAAACATCTCCAAAAAATCTTCAAATTCGGGGGGCAAAGCCCCCGAACCCCCACCAGGGGCTTTGCCCCTGGACCCCACTGGGGGCCTCCTGCGGCCCCCAGACCCCCGCCTTTGTAAGCTGAACTCACTTTTTCCAATGTTAGGCCCTGCTCATGGTGACCTAGCTTATGGTGAGAGTTTTGTGTGCCATGCCGTTGTTCCTGTGTCGGTATTAACAGAACGTTTTGCTTGGTTAGCACAGTGTTCTAGATGATCGAACGTGTTGCAAAGACCTGTACGCGTAGTGTAGATATTGCGTCACCCGTGATTCACTTTTTTCTCCCATGTTCCAAATCATACGTTGTTTTGCTCCTACCCAGACCTTGCAGATCTTGGCAAACGCGTGACGTAAAAACTAGATTTGATGACGTTACCCGTACACGTTCCCGTACCCGTACTGAAAAGAGCCACATCTAGATCTTGCTAATGAATGGCTGGTTGCCCAATACAGTATTAACTGACTTTCGTCCCAGTAAACATTGGAGGTTTCTCCATCGTGTTTGTGGTGTAGTGCTTGTTGCTAAATACGTATCTGGCTAGAGCAGTAGAGGCGTTAAAGCTGAGAAATGTCCTTATCTTTGTTTTGACAGGAGGACTACACATGCGGGCAGTCGGGGATTCATCCCTCCCCCCTCGCCCCTTTCCTCGTCCTCCTCGTCATCACACACCTCCTCGCCTCACACCTCCTCGCCTCACACCTCTTGCCTCGATGACGGAGCGGCCTTTGACCCCACAGCTCATTGGCCAACCACAAGCCACCTCCGTGTTTCCTGCTTCCTTCTCAACCATTGTGTCTTGCGTGTGTCACCTGACACATCGTTTCTGCTGCCTTGTCAGGGGGGACCACTCTTGCACCTCATAAAGCGGGTTGTTTCCCCGCTAAGGGCAGGTCTACATGCGTCTGCTGTTGAGAGACTGGTTGCTTCCGGAACGATCTGGTTGCTTCCGGAAATACCTGGTTGCTTCCAGAACTATCTGGTTGCTTCCGGAACTATATCTAGTTGCTTCTGGAATCATCTGGTTGCTTCCAGAACTATATCTGGTTGCTTGCGGAACTATATCTGGTTACTTCTAGAATTATCTGGTTGCTTCCAAAAGTAGTTGTCCTCGTGGCGGAATTCAGCTCGGAGAAAGAAGGGGGAACGTGTTACGAAATGGGCATTGTTTTACTGAAGGGTGGTGAGAATCTGAGAAGGAGCTTGCGCTGCGTGTTTTTGTATCACATGTATTGGCAGACTTTAAACACTTCATACGAAACAGTCATGTGTATCACATTTTTCTTGAAAATCCAGTTGTTTGAACAACATTGTCAATAAAAAACAATTTGTTTATGAATATATTATGAGTAGTGAATTTCTGCATTGCCAGGTTTCATGCCTTGGTGTTTTTTGTGCTTGTAAGTATTTTTAATTTAAAACCAGAAGTTTTGACGCTGTATCGTGTTTGAAAATACATTCCTGGGGGGAGATGTAGCGATGCCTTTTTGCATCAGAGGACGACATTCGTTAGTTTTCAGACCTAAACATTACTTCATTCTTAGGAAGTTTTATCACAAGTTGATTGAAGGGGAAAAGTATTTGGAATGGAGATATTTAATATTGCAAATCAAAATTCCGTGCAGCATCTGCAAGTATTTCGTAAATAGTAGCATAAACAAAGTTGTGTGCAGTGTCACTATACTTTGTAATGATGTTTTCTCTCAGATGCATGAAAAATGAAAAGAAAAGTTCAAGAACCTGAACCAGAAATCAAACGATTGTTTGTGGTGATGTTGCATGCACATTACAGAGTGCTGGCTTAAATAGTGAGAGGAAATATCCCCGCTCTCTGTTGACTTAAATTGGTATGAAAAAAAGTATATGTATGTGTACATAATGACATGTCAATAAAGATGAGTGTGATTGCAGTTGATTGCAAACGCTCATGTCTGCAGGACACAGAGCTGTATTATAACAACTGATTCAAGCTACTGTCCTCCTCATGTAAGCCATCGTGTGCACTGCCAGAGACCAGGTCCTGCCTAGGGTGAGAGCATCCTGCCCCTTGGATACAGTACTCCCACAGTCAACAGCCTGGCTGCTCTCTGCACATGTGTATTTGTTCTGAATTAATTTAGCAGGTTGAAAATGTTGTCACTTACAAAATTAATCCAGCAAAACAAATTCTTGCTCCCTTATACAGAAACCAGCCAGACCGTTGGTTTATGGAATGTGTCCAAGTGGAATACTGTATGTACTTATCACATATAAAAGCCGGGACAGATCGGTGGTGATGTAAATGTTGGCTTACACAAAAAGGACTGTATACCTTTAACAATGTTTGCCTTTTTATGACTGTGTTTGTGGTCAGTGCAATTATGATCAAAACGTATTGTGCTCTTTAATTGTGACTTCATGCCTCTCAAATGTTACCAGTGTTAATTATGTGTTGAAACAATCGTGAATAATTGTTCTTCTGCATGGGAAAATTACCTGCCTGTGATGTTCGTACCGAAAGAACTCTTGTTGATTCACTGTGCGTGTACACTGTTTAGTTCAATTCTCAACATACAGGTAAGACTCATCAGATTGCTTACTCAATGTTAATGTTGTTTGATCTGAATGCTGACTTGACATTTTTTTAATAAGATTGCTTACTTGATATTGATGTGTAATGCAATTGCTTGCTTGATATTGTTGTTCAAAGTACAAAATGTTCATGTTTCTCAAATGCCTCGTTCCCATTTTGGCCTTGCAAGACAAAAATCATTTGACATTTTTGTTGCTTAATTTCTGATTCATGGTTTAGTTTATGTTGCAGCCGTGGGTAAACTTTAGTTTATGATTCAGCCAGCTCCAAATGTTGTAGGTGTTGCCCTTGATAATGAAGTGAGTTTGTTCATTGGCGAGATCAGGAAGGAGTCTTTTTTTGGGTGTTGCTACTCTCAGCATTACGGATTCCTTCCATCGTCTTGCAAGTCATGCAGTGTAGAAGATGTTACTTTTGCTTTAGACTGATTTGACAGACAAAAAAAAATAGGTTAAAATATTAGTGATGTAGTTCGTTATTTCTTTTCTTTTTTTTAAATTTGTGTACTTATTCATTTATGTACTTTCTTTTCTCATTTCTGTTGTTGTGTGTGAAGGATTGAAAAGAAATGTTACAACAGTTGCTCAATCTCTGTAAATATTCACACACACACACACACACACACGCGGTCACACACACACACACACTAACACACTCACACACACACACAGAAACCCCCATGTTGATACTGCTTTGCGCCAGTATGCTGTGTTCAAGTCACCACATCTATCACTGAGTTTTGAATGTTTTTATGATGACCTTATCGCTGAAAATCGTTTTGATCAAAACATAATGTCGATCTAAAAACCTTATGAACATGTTGTGCATCAACATTGCTTTCTTGTTGAATCTTCCCCCATCCTGGAATCTAGAAGAAAATAATGTAATATAAGGAAAGTTAGCTGGAAATAATGTCATCATGTGTATCCTTTTCTGTGGATACATTTTTCGTATTCAAGAATTCTACCCAGCTCAACATTGTCTCCAGGCATTTGCATTAGCAGATCCTCAGTAACTCCGCGGTCTGATTAGAAATCATTTTGTATGTTGATGAATCAGATGTTCTTGTATGAGCATGAAAATGAAATCTCAGTTTGTGTTATTCTTTTATTTTCAGCCTCGTCTATATACAGACAATGCTGATGTTGATGAATCCCACTTTAAAATGTTTCCTTTTCCTTGTCTTAAGTTTTCTGTTGTGCTCATGTGCCTCAAGGAGCTGTCGCTGTCTGGGATATTATTGATAGGGCTTTCCCTGTTTCAACACCAACACTGTAGTGTAAGCACTGTACTTTAATCCTGTGAAAGTCAAAATGATGAGCAAATAATTATTGACTCATTAGAAATCAAGTGCCTATAATTGTTTTCCTCTCTGCAATCCATGAAGAGAATGACACACAAACAAGTTAGCAAGAGAAGTGTTGTCAGGCGTAGTTTTTTTTCTGTAGAGAAAGTTTAGTGGGTTTCTTGTTTTTTGTTTTTAATATTTCTAGCCTGTAGTGATTCTAAAAGACCTAGTGCATGCTCTCTGGTTAAAGATTTACACATTTGTTTGTAAAAAAAACTTTTGAAAAAGAAAAGTTCTATCTTCCATCTCTTCTTCTATAACGGCTCACAAATACTACTACAATGATCAGCAGTTGAAAATATTTCACCACACAGTTGAAACAGTTACAACTGACGCTTTTTAATTACCATGGTTTCACAGTTATTTGGCCCGATTCTTGTGGCTGCTTCAGTGCGTTTTGATTTGTGATGCTGCGTGATCATGTCTTGCTGTACGTTTGTTTTATTGGCGTGATATAATGTAACATGTCTGTTTTGTTCATGTGATTTAATGTAATATGTTTGTTTTGTTCATGTGATATAATGTAACATTGTCTGTTTTGTTCATAATATAATATATCATTGATGTGATATAATGTAACATGTCTGTTTTGTTCATGTGATATAATGTTACATGTTTGTTTTGTTCATGTGATATAATGTTACGTTTGTTTTGTTCATGTTATATAATGTTACATGTTTGTTTTGTTCATGTGGTCAAATGTAACGTGCGTATGTACAGTTCTGGCATTCCATTCATCTGCCTCAAAGGTCTTATAAATGTTGATGTACTCGAGAGGTCAATTTGTCTTGTGTATGTCAGTGATACAATTTAGTCCTTGTTTGGGGGAATGGGTTTTCTCTTTTCTGTTTTTTACATTTAGTCAAGTTTTGACTAAATGTTTTAACATAGAGGGGGAATCGAGACGAGGGTCGTGGTGTATGCGTGTGTGTGTGTAGAGCGATTCAGACCAAACTACTGGACCGATCTTTATGAAATTTTACATGAGAGTTCCTGGGAATGATATCCCCGGACATTTTTTTCTTTTTTTCGATAAATACCTTTGATGACGTCATATCCGGCTTTTTGTAAAAGTTGAGGCGGCACTGTCACACCCTCATTTTTCAATCCAATTGATTGAAATTTTGGCCAAGCAATCTTCGACGAAGGCCGGACTTCGGTATTGCATTTCAGCTTGGTGGCTTAAAAATTAATTAATAACTTTGGTCATTAAAAATCTGAAAATTGTAAAAAAAATACTTTTTTATAAAACGATCCAAATTTACATTCATCTTATTCTTCATCATTTTCTGATTCCAAAAACATATAAATATGTTATATTTGGATTAAAAACAAGCTCTGAAAATATAAAAATTATGATCAAAATTAAATTTTCGAAATCAATTTAAAACCACTTTCATCTTATTCCTTGTCGGTTCCTGATTCCAAAAACATATAGATATGATATGTTTGGATTAAAAACACGCTCACAAAGTTAAAACGAAGAGAGGGCCAAAAGCGTACTATCCTTCTCGGCGCAACTACCACCCCGCTCTTCTTGTCAATTTCACTGCCTTTGCCACGAGCGGTGGACCGACGATGCTACGAGTATACGGTCTTGTTTTGTCAATAACAAACGTTTCAACAACTTACCTTTCTTGTTTTTTTATAATGAAAACTTTGTTAAGTCTCATTCTCTACAATTCAAACTTTCTTTCTTTCTTTATTTGTTTTCAACCACGAAGGTTATATCGCGACGGGGAAAGGGGGGAGATAGGATAGAGCCACTTGTCAATTGTTTCTTGTTCACAAAAGCACTAATCAAAAATTTGCTCTAGGGGCTTGCAACGTAGTACAGTAAAACCTGTCTCTAACGGACACCCTTGGGGAATGGTAAGTGTCCCTATTAGACAGGTGTCCCTTCTTCACAGGTGGAGGGGCCGGGGCAATATTTTACAAAGAGCACGTAAAATGAACAAGACACTTTTTGTCAGTCCTGTAGTATGTATTTATTGGATTGAACATGAGACTCACTGAAAATGTGAGCAAACAAATGATACATGTAGCAAACAACAACAACATCCCCCCCCCCCCCCCCCCCCCCCCCCCCCACCTACCCCGTTCCCTACACACACTGTGCATTCAAACTTACGCAAGTCGGACGTCACAAAGCTAAAAATAGCTGACTCTTCATCAGTCATTCAACGGGAAATTCCGCAGTGTGTCTCGACCAAATTGGGTCAGCTCTTGTTTCATTCAGTTTTTCTAGTCTCAGCATAAATGCATGGAACAGAAATTTAGCTGTGTTAACTATTGTTTTTTTCGAACGATTGCTTACAAAGAGAGAGAGAGATCGAGAGAGAGATTAGTAGGAGGGGAGAAGGGGGGAGTGGTAAATGATAAATGGTTGCCGTACCACTCCCATACCACGTTGTTCAGGTCTTCATATTACGTTTTACGACGTTTTACAGTGAGTGAGCGAAAGTGGGTCTCCATCTAAACAAGCCACTGATTGGTCAGAAAAGGGACAGGACAACCAATCAACAACCATTTGTGCTACGGCTACGGCTGCCGAGCACTGACTGCATAACAGTCGAGTTTTCGAAGTTGCGTTTTTATGTACGTTGTGTCCGTTTGTGACAGTGTTTACACTTCCTACGGTCCGAAAAATCGTGTCCGCGTCCGTAAGTGGCAGGTGTCCGCCCGTTAAAGGTTAGTTATTGTTGAAATCGTGTTCGTGCCATGATAAACTGTCCGTATGTAGCAGGTGGCCGTTACAACAAGGGTCCGCTAGACTCAGGTTTTACTGTACCTTACTGGGAGAATGCAAGTTTCCAGTACAAAGGACTTAACATTTCTTACATACTGCTTGACTAAAATCTTTACAAAAATTGACTATATTCTATACAAGAAACACTTAACAAGGGTAAAAGAAGAAACAGAATCCCTTAGTCGCCTCTTACGACATGCTGGGGAGCATCGGGTAAATTCTCTTTTTCTTCATCAATGAAAACTTTGTTTAGCTTCTTTCTCTACAATGCAATGCAACTTTCTTTCTTTAACAATGTAGTTTCTTTCTCTACTAATGTCTTAGTTTCCTGTGTTTTGGTTAGAGTTGTTATACCTCTCTATCTCAGGCATGGGAATTGAAAAAAGTAAAAAAAGGCTGAACATTTGTAAGTAATAGCAAAGTCGACGACGCAAAGCGCCTCCCCCATTTATTTTTTCGGCGGAACAAAAAACAAATTTGGCGGAAATTTGCTTTTCGGCGGACAATTCCCATGCCTGCTATCTGTTTTGCTCATTTATGACGTATGTCATATGTATATGTCATATGCTTGTCCGTTTTAAACACACAATTCACAACACACAAAAACTAACACTAAAAACCAACACACAAAAACCAACATACACAAACCTGTTGTACTTTTACTTCAACATTTGACGATGTACGCTCTTCCAAACGGTGCAATTAGTGCACACTTGAGATAAAGGTCGCTGGGTTAGTAACAAAACAATCTCGCAAACATCAAGTTTCAGTTGAGTAGTGTGTAAGTGGCCCACATTTCTTGCAGTTCTCCCTCCACAATTTTCTTTTAATGAGTAGTGCAAATCTGGTCAGCAGGCCACTCTGCAGCAACCTTCACTTCAGCTGTGCACTCATGCTGGTCTTGTTCACCCTGGCTTACACAAGCTTACACAAAATTCAAAGCACTTGTGGAATTTAGAGGGTCAAAATGGTATGATAAATACCACATCAAAATTATTTGGTCAGGTCAGAAACTATGGCCTGTTGACAACAAAATAAAAGTTCTTATCAAAAAAAAATTCCAAGCTAAATTTATATCATGACAAAATCCAAGCTAAATTTATATCATGTGAATATCCTGAGTTCACATAAGGAAATCTTAGACAGTTCAACATCTTTTGGCGCTAAATTGGTAAAATTGGTATATATTCATGATTAATAATTTAGGACTAGTTACCAAAAGAATACTTTTTTGGTCACGATGACAAATCGTAGCTCTAGCAAGTTCTGTATGGATATCAAAACTACAAGATGTTCTTCGTAATATAGATACTGTACAATTAATATAAGTCAAAAATAAATGCAAAATAAATAACAAACCGTGTTCAATATCACAAGGATTATTGGTTCTGTTTTGCTGCAATGCAACTGGTTTTTTGTTTTGCTTTTTTGTTCTGCACAAAAATGAGCTTTTTGAACAACAAAAATAAAATCGTGATAATAAAAAAAAATAACACATAAAAAACATGGTAAAGGGCAGGGAAGCACAAAACTTTTTTTTAAGTTATGCTGACAAGTAGACAAAATAAAACAATTCAAAAATAAAGGTGGGTAGCAGATGAACAGAAACCTACAAAAATAACAAAACGGGAACAAAAATAAAGTAGTTTATCAGCAATACTCGCAATAAAGAAATGCTTTGCGTAATGTAAAATATATTGACATTTTTGTAAAACCAGCACCAAAAAATGCAGCAGCAGCTACGCAGCAATCCCCAGATGATGTCATGAGGCAGATCGTCTATGCAGCGATGGCTGAGGCAAAGCTGCGTGGCTCACGCCCTTCATTCACACAGGTAACCGGCAGAAGAGGGTGGTCCGTCTTCATCAGGTAATTCTGAAACAACACAAAAAGCGCTGTGTCATTATTACACAAACTATAAGCCCTGCTACAAACAAACCAAACTCCTCCCCTTCCCGGCCCACACCCTTGACTTGCCAAACACACTGATCATTTATGATCAGAAAAAGGCAGGGGGGTGGAGACATTCAAGAAGCAGCTCATAGTATATTACACAATACAAAACCAGTAGTTATAACTTTGTCAACTTTGTGGGTACAAACTATATAGTGCTGTATGAGAAACATGTTTTAAAAATAGATAAATATCAGTTGAACTACTGTAAAACAATTCCCCAACAAAACTCTACGTATTTACTTTATCCTTTCCCAGACTGAGCTTGCACACCAAGTTAAGTAAGTGACCATCATCTTTTATCTTTTCACAGCTTTTTTTTTTTAACCCCCAAAGAGAAAAAACTGTACTTCATTTAATTAATTTTCTCATCCCCACTGCCAGGAGATTGGTTGACCATAACTTTCAGATCCTGCCATCATCATATGTTGAGCATAAAGATCACAGTCATTCCCGTTTAAGTGATTTGGCCCACTATCTCACATCTAGCCAAGGCCAACAAAAAAAAATAGTCTGTTTACGGTATCCCGACCGACCCTATTTTTTTGCGCGAATCTAGACTTATTTGGGGCTAAAAAAAAAAATATATTTAAATTAAAAAAAAGTCTGTTTTTTGGCAAAATAACTTAAAAAATATGTTTTTTTTGGAGAAGAAAAAAAATTAAATTAAAAAAAATTCCCGACCTACCGACCCTATTTTTTGGGGCCTATGTTACCGTAAACACACTTTTTTTGTTGTTGCCCAATATTGACCATAAAGAAATTCATGCACTCATAAAAAATTAATATTGTGCACAGGAAGCTGTGAGGATGTTGGTGTGTGTCCAACTGGAGGGATGGTATTCTATGTAAAAGCCTGGCCTGATCTGAGATAGCGAGTAGCATTTTTTTCACAGGAAGGAGTTTAGCATCAAGTCCTTTTGCCATTAAATCTGTTCAGATTTTGTGGTCACCTAGGCTGGGGTGCATGAACCAAAAGTGGGTGCCACCCAAACGGGAGAGAACAAACCGTGGGTTCCTATTCGTCGAAATCACACCAAATCTCGATTTCAACCAATCCAACACTGCGGGTGGTTCCCGTTTGGGTGGTAACTTTGTCGTGCACCTCAGTTTCAACCAATCCAACACTGCGGGTGGCTCCCGTTTGGGTGGTAACTTTGTCGTGCACCTCAGTTTCAACCAATCCAACACTGCGGGTGGCTCCCGTTTGGGTGGTAACTTTCTCGTGCACCTCAGTTTCAACCAATCCAACACTGCGGGTGGCTCCCGTTTGGGTGGTAACTTTGTCGTGCACCTCAGTTTCAACCAATCCAACACTGCGGGTGGCTCCCGTTTGGGTGGTAACTTTCTCGTGCACCTCACCCCTGGGCACCAAAGACACACAGAAACCCTTTCTTACATGAGCATACTGCATGGCGTTCTTCCTCTCCCCAGTGGAGGTGCCCTTGCCGATCCAGACATAGACTTCTTTCTTTGTGTCCACGATGAACACATCCTGTGCACGAAAAGAGAGAAACAATCAATCAAATGATTCCCCAAAACGGTTGGAAAAAAACTTTTCCTTCAATTGTTATTGATATATTTTTGAAACTACATGACACAAGGTATATATATATATGTAGGAAAACATGTGCTCGTGCAAATTAAAAAATAATTTTAGTGATAATGCACATTTATGATAAATAATAATAATGTACCGTATTTTCCGGGTTACAAGGCGCGACAGCGCATAAGGCGCACCCCCTTCTTTAAAAAAAAAATTGTTATCCAGTCACCCATTGGGCGCAGGGGGCCGATTGGGCGCACCAAAATTGAAAAAGTATACTGGTAACAAACGGTAGAAGAATGAAAATAAGCCGCACATCAAAGAAAGAATACAGAGTGAAAATGACCCAGTTTTTGCCATGAGAGGTGGTTCCCCTGTCATATCTGAGAGAGGAAACACGTCAGTGACCGAGTTTAACAGAGTGGAAATATGTGTGCTCTGTGTGTGCCGCGAGATCAAAGGCAGGTCCATTGTGATAGCTGGGTGGCTTGAGAGCTCGAGGAAATTTGGCCAGGGCAATATCTAGTAGCTGAAACATGCATTATCACAAGGCGGTCTCTTTGATTTTTTTCGTATTTCATACACGGATTAGGCGCTTCGTTATACAAGACGCAGGGGTCGAACTCAAGGAAAAAAGTCACGCCTTATGACCCGGAAAGTACGGTAGTTGTAAAATTGGAATCTGTTTTAGGGGCGGGGATGTAGCTCAGTCGGTAGCGCGCTGGATTTGTATCCAGTTGGCCGCTGTCAGCATGAGTTCGTCCCCACGTTCGGCGAGAGATTTATTTCTCAGAGTCAACTTTGTGTGCAGACTCTCCTCGGTGTCCGAACACCCTCGTGTGTACACGCAAGCACAAGACCAAGTGCGCACGAAAAAGATCCTGTAATCCATGTCAGAGTTCGGTGGGTTATAGAAACACGAAAATACCCAGCATGCTTCCTCCGAAAGCGGCGTATGGCTGCCTAAATGGCGGGGTAAAAACGGTCATACACGTAAAATTCCACTCGTGCAAAAACACGAGTGTACGTGGGAGTTTCAGCCCAAGAACGCAGAAGAAGAAGAAGGAATCTGTTTTGCCAACAGCAAAACATTAAGAAAATGTAACCTAACTCCTGACAAAAGCCAAAACTAAAAAAAATAAACACAAGATAAGTTGCAAAACTGGACTTTGCATGAGTGTGTGTCTGTGTGTCTGTGTGTGTGTGTGTGTGTGTGTGTGTGTGTGCAGGCACATGTGTGTGCACATGCATACATTACCTTGGTGTCAAGGTCTGTTTTGTCCACAGATCCTTTCTTGGCCTCACCAAACTTCATGCTGCCACTGGCATCCGACAGTCTGCAAGTGCAATCAACACAATCCACAGTCACATCTCTCAGCCAACAACAAAAACCTTTTACACAATAATACAGTGTCCACACACAAATCAAATCCATTTGAATGAAATTCATGCAACTATGAGACTGCCCAAATGGTAATATCACTGGTCATTGCATGCTTCCTTCCACAAAACACACAAAACTAATATTACTCAGAAATTCTCAATACACAAAAAGCCTGTAGATTTAAATCAAAAGTAAATAAATGAATGAATGAACCAATGAATAAATGGATATTTAAAATTAATGACTAAATACATTAAAAGTAAACAAATAGATAAATAAAATAAACAAATAAAAGTAAATAAATAACATGAATGAATGTACAGTAGAACCCCCCCTACAAAGACCTCCAGAAATCTGAGAAAATTAGGTCTTATCAAGGAAGTATAGTCTTAAAGTGGAGGACTGGGTGGCCGAGTGGTAACGCACTTGCGCTCGGAAGCGAGAGGTTGCGAGTTCGACCCTGGGTCAGGCGTTAGCAATTTTCTCCCCCCTTTCCTAACCTAAGTGGTGGGTTCAAGTGCTAGTCTTTCGGATGAGACGAAAAACCGAGGTCCCTTCGTGTACACTACATTGGGGTGTGCACGTTAAAGATCCCACGATTGACAAAAGGGTCTTTCCTGGCAAAATTGTATAGGCATAGATAAAAAATGTCCACCAAAATACCCGTGTGACTTGGAATAATAGGCCGTGAAAAGTAGAATATGCGCCGAAATGGCTGTGATCTGCTGGTCGATGTGAATGCGTGATGTATTGTGTAAAAAATTCAATCTTACACGGCATAAATAGATCCCTGCGCCTTGAGTCCGAGTCTGGAGATACGCGCGCGATATAAGACTTCATATAACATAAATGTACACAGGTTATAAACAGAACATCAGAAAAATCAAGGTCTTAAAAAGGGGGAAGTCTTAAAATGGGGGGTCCTAAAAGGGGGGTTCCACTGACTGTATATAAATAAAAAAAACTTCTTGTCACGTATGATTTTCTTTCACCAAGCTGGTAAGCTCCAGTGAGACAAGTATGGCAAACTGACCTGAAGAGCTCGGTGGTCTGGTCGGCGGCGTCAAACTCCTTGTCACTGTCATCCTCATCATCTTCTGTCAGCGCCTTGAAGAAGTCGTGCTGCAATGAAAGACACCACAAAACTGTTGACGCTGGATACTTGACACAACCGTGGCAGAGAGGGAGAGCCCGGAGAGAGAAAAAGATACCGATCAAAGTTCAAAGCTAATGTGACAGGGAGACTGCCGTCGCCCTTCACAGCAGGCTCTGCAGAGTTGTTGGCCTTTCGAGCTTGCCTGTGGATTGTAGAGTTCTGTTTGTGATGGGGACGGGCGGCTTCTGTCTCTCTGTATGTTTTTGGTTTCCTTTGCGTAACCAAAATATAGGGCTTTTATAGGGCTTAGAAATAAGCTCTAAAATTCTAAATCCTGTTTGATTGGACTTCGTCTCCAAAGGTGATTGTTGTGTTTCGGCACTCGGTTACACTAACTTGGGACTTGGCCTATGTGGTCCTGTGAGTGTGCGTGTGTTGGTGTGTGACAGTGCGTGCATGTGCAACCACAGTCATGTGTGTGTGCGTCTGCATGTATGTGTGTGAGCACGCAAGCATGCATGTGTTCAGTGTCTACATGTATACATTGCTAGAGCATGTGTATGTGTAAATTCAGGAATGTATGTCTAGCTATGGCAGTCTGGGCGTGTCTGTGTCCTACTACGCAAACATGTCATCATACATATCTGCATGTGATGTTTCCATTCAATGAATCATGATCATTTACATCTCCTCCTACAATCTTATGAAAAAAAAGAATAAACTACATGCCTACATTTGTCGAGCCTCTGTATAAACATGTCAAACACAATAATGTTTGCTTTGTTGGAAACCTTGGACTCACAGCTTGATCAGTGGACTCCTCCTCCAGCACCTCTGTCTCGGCGCGACCATTGCGTTCCGACTTCAACTCCTGGACGTACTGCATGGCCTGTATCACAGCAACACACACACTCATTATATACCTATATGAATTCGCGTTTTACCGGTTTGTATTTGGTTTAAACAAAACGTTATTCAAAATACAAGACATGAAACAATTAACAATATGCAACAAGGACACCAAATCAAGCAAAATATGTGAGCAAAAAAGCTTATACTACGTGACCAATACCTATTATTCCACAGGGCTAAAGCTTTCTATGTTCTTAAAATACAGAGACATCTGAATAACTCATTGCAAAAATCTAGGCAAAGCATTGCTCTGGTTCATTAGAACCACCACTGACCTTGAAACGTTCATCTTTGTTGCTGCCCTTGCCATTCCACTGGTAGATGGTTAGGCCAAGGTCAAGGATAAAGACATCGTCAGATTTCAGACGATCCTTACACAGAGGAACCTGTTGCAAAAACACAGGAACCAACTCATCAATCAATGGAATACCAGCTCCTCTTCCTCTTCTACAAGTTCAAACAGCGGTCCTATCTTTGGGCTCTCTGAATATATGAGAAAAGTCTGCACAACAAATTAAGAATTAGCAAATGACGAAGAACATGGTAACTTTCACAAAGGTCCAAGCAAACGTGACGGTTCCCATGAAAAAATTTCATGTGATCTCGGCAGCTTTCCTCGTAAATAGCATGAGAAACAAAATTGAAGTTTTACTGTTATGACACAGACATTTGAAAGTAAATGCTGCCAGCAAACTTGTGAATGGCAATGTGAAAACTGTATCTAATAACCAAAGGGAAGTAAGCGCTCTAAACGCATACGACATGTGTCATAGAGTAAGTGAGAGTTATTCAGAACCAGCCTCCTGGCACCTGAGAGAATAACAAGCACTGAAATGAACAAGCGACTCTCATCCTCTATGTTCATTAATCAAATTCTATCCTTAAATGTTTTCAGTGTGAAAACTGAGAAAATGTTCACGCAACTGTCCAATGATACAGCCCTTTACTGAAAAGGCACTCTGTGGATTGACGTAGTGGCTAACTCATTGTCTCCCAGGTACGGATATATCCGTACCCACTCATATGGTTCTATCTGACCAGGTTTGGATATATCCGCTCAGACTGTTAGCTTCAGTCGCTTCCTGTAACGTCCATCTAACGCCTGCATTCCAGTGAGTTAATACACAGTTACTACACAGTTACTACAATTCTGACTGACCTGCTGCACCACAGCTGGTGTCGGCAAAAAAACAACTTGGTCAACATAGGTGGGGTAGAAAGTGTTAAACACACTGGGAATAAAGCCTGTCCTTAACTGTGCTAGCTCGACAACGCGAAGTATACTTTGCTGGCGGCACGAAGCTTACGCACTGAGTTTTTGCGAAACTGACTTAGGGCTCAATTAAAGACCGCCTTCAGAGATAAACTCCCGTTGCGTATCCCTTACCTCCTTGACCTCGATGTTCCTGCGAGTGCCACAGAAGTGCAGCAGACGTGCGGTGTACTCCTCCGGCTTGACGTGACGGAATCCCGTGTCTGCCCCGCCCTTCATGTACCTGAAGAAACCAAGCTCAGCCATTACTGTACCACGCGTTCTCTTTGGCATGGGTGTCATTTTGTGACAAGAAATGAAATGTCCGTCCCTTTAATGCTTATAATACAATGTTCAACTAGTTTGTTTTTGATTATATTTAAGATGCAAAGCGCGGAAAGCACAATTATTTGTGATTCCCACTATATAATCTCTAATTTTTCTTGTTCTTCTTATTATTATAAAAATAAAAATAGCATGTATCAAATAGTGACCACAATTTACTCTCTTGATTTTGTCATTAATACTCAAAACAACAAACTTAAAAAGCCACACTGTGTCTGATGTGTCTGCAAACACATCCGCGCGGAGGGGTTTTGCAGCCAGCGCAGTGAAGATAAAGAGGAACATTTTCTCGGCTCGCGCGGCAGCAAGCAGGATATTTCTAGACTGAAGCATTATATCTTCTTTTCTCTGCCTTTTCAAATACTTTCCTACTATATTAGGAATAGGATATTTTAGTTCATGCCACATCCTCTGGTGTCTATGTAATGTGAGTGATGTGCTTTAAAATACTTAACCTAAAATAAAGGCACAGAGACTCCTTCCCGTTTAAAGTTTGGCTCACCACGCACCTCAGATCTGGCCTGACTTTTATGTGAGGGATGACCATCCCCCCACTGAGACACATACAAAAAGTCAACACCCTGACTGCTTGCTGAGGTGAGTTGGAATTTTAAGATGAATTTATTTCTGAAAACTCCACTCATTGCCTTTACGAATTTATTTTATAAAAAAAAATATATATATATTTCATAAAAAAAATCCCCACTGTAAACAGAGAGCACCCAGACGGTTTGTTTGTTTGTTTGTTTGTTTGTTTGCTTAACGCCCAGCCGACCACATCAGGGCCATATCAGGGCGGTGCTGCTTTAACATATAACGTGCGCCACACACAAGACAGAAGTCGCAGCACAGGCTTCATGTCTCACCCAGTCACATTATTCTGACACCGGACCAACCAGTCCTAGCACTAACCCCATAATGCCAGACGCCAGGCGGAGCAGCCACTAGATTGCCAAATTTAAAGTCTTAGGTATGACCCGGCCGGGGACCCAGGCTGTTCACGTTTTGGTATGTGACCAAGTGGAGGGATGGTCTTACCTCATGTTTATGTCTCAGGCCAGATCTGAGATGGTGAGCCCAACTGTTTACTGGCAAGAAATGTGCATTCAACTGAATGTAAACAGTTAGTTTTTTGGGGTCTGTAAAGGAAGGTTTTTATGTTCCACTGCACTTAAGTACGGCTATGGGTCCTGCCTGATGTTCCACTGCACTTAAGTACGGCTATGGTTCCTGCCTGATGTTCCACTGCACTTAAGTACGGCTATGGGTCCTGCCTGAGCCAGGAAGTATGGTAAACGTTAAGTCAAATAATGCTCGTCTCAATTCAACAAAACCCCTGACAATTTCCAGCCCATGGTTTCAAAACACAACAAGAAAACTAGTGTAACCTTACTGAACTTTTAGGGTATTTTAATTCAGGGGTCCACTCTGTCACTAGCACACAAAGCCGACTTACGTGATGGTCTTGAAGTAGGACCTGAAGAGTTCGGACTCGTGGCCCTGCACCTCCCTGTGCTGGATGGGAGCGTCGTTGAGGAATGTGTCCAGCTCAACCGTCTTGTACGCTGCGGTGCCGTACTCGTCCTGTGACAGACATCACTGGCCATTATACCAAGACCCAACAACACACTGAAATAATAGCATGCATAAAACACAAAGCCATTACCAAGACCCAAGAACACACCAAATAACCGCATGCACCAAACACTTATCACCACACAAACTATGCGTGTCTGAGTTTACCAGTGATGAGAACCTTAAACAAGACCTAAGACCCAAGAACACACCCAAATAACCGCATGCAAAAAACCAAATCACCACACAAACTATGCATGTCTGAGCTTACCAGTGATGAGAATCTTAAACAAAGGAGACAGAGCGCTATTTTAAGATCTGAGAAAGAAAGGGAAGTACGCGCTCTAAATGCATACGAAATGTGCAATAGAGTAAGTGAGAGTTATGCGGAACCAATCTCCTGGCACTTGAGAGAATAACAGGCATTGAAATAAACAAGCGACTTTCATCCTTTAAACTCTTTGTTTCTCAGATCTTACAAGTGAAGTTCAAGCAGCATGCAACCCCTTTCCCTCTGCTGATCATCACAAAAAGAAAGAAAGACGAAAGGAGGTAGAACAGTCAGCTAGCTTTTTAGCATGGATATAAAACACTCAATTCCAAACTCTGCATCAGTGTAAATGTCTCATATTATACAGTGTAGCATCTCTATTGAGACCCTCCATTAAAAGACCCCTTTCCTATAAGACTTCATTTTCTTAGACGTTTTCTTCATAGTGTCATTAAATTTACCACCATTAAAAAGGTCCTTCTCTATTAAGACCTACATTTCTCAGATTTTATGTTTTAAAGCAGAGGTACAGTGGAACCCCCCTTTTACGACCTCCACTAATCTGAGATAATCAGGTCTTAAAAAGACGGGAGTCTTAAAATGGGGGTAAATTTACAGAGGTTATGAACAGAAGGTCTGAAAAAATAGGAAGGTCTTAAAAGGGAGGAAGTCTTAAATTGGAGGGGGGGGGGGGGGGGGGGGGGGGGGGGGTCTTAATCCACTGGATCACTTTACTTACCTGGGTGCTTTCCTTCCCAATCCAGAAGTGGACATCAAACAGCAACTCCTCTCCCCCTTCCTCTTTGTATGTCTGAAAAATATAAAATAAAGCCACAACATCTTAATGTAGACATGTATGTATTGAAGAATAGACTGTCATTAATAGACAGAAAAGTAAAACAGCTGATAGCTGCTGATTTCTCCACATCAACTGTGTCGTCATTCATTGCATAATTTGTAGTAATTTTCACAAGGAAAAAAACAACAATATGCAAAATGCAAAGCTACAACAACACATTTTATTCTCAACAGAGCAAAATCAAAAGCAGCCAATGGAGACCAAGAAGCGAAGGTTTAAACACTCACGTTGAGAATGATGTAGGAATCTCCAGAAAAGAACTTGCCATAGTCCTCCTTGGGCCAGCTCTTCACTTGGAATTTCTGTCAAAACAAGAGAAACAAGTCAAGGACATTCAAACACACAACAGTAAAATGTTCCTAGTGCACTTGTCAGAGTCGATATCAAACCAGTCACCGCATGAGTTTAAAACAAACAAACAAATAAAAACGTCTTAACAGTCAGCTCCAGGTTGTTTTCTCCCAGGATGTGAGCTGCCATACATTACCTATTTTTTCAATTATTTTTCAGCATGCATGTGTTCATGTTTCCCAAGCCCGAGGCTTTTTTTGTTAGTGAACTTGGCATCTTTATCGTGTGCATGTTCAGACACTATCAGGGCTAACACACACAAAAAGTGAAAAACCTGAAAGGCCAGGGTCCACAGCGAAAAGGGCAAAGAACAGACTCTCCTGGTACCAAAAATGTACGTTAATAAATGATAAAATAATACACATTTTGCCTCCATCAACTATCCAAACTAAAAAAATTGTTTTAAGTTTTACTTTCCGGTTTTAACAGTTTTCAAAAACCTGATTTCCGGCGAGAACCGGAAAGGTGTTAGCCCTGCACTATAGAGAGTCTTTGCGATGTTGACACTGGGAAATAAATCCCTTGCCAAACCTGGGGTTCGAAGCCTTGCCGATACTTACAAACTGGTCTTAAAGCCAGCGTGCTATCCAGTAAGCTATCTTCTGCACAATTTCCCACAGTTATGTCTAACCCATTCCAAAGACGAAAGCAAGGAGTCTAGTGTCAACAAGACAGCAAAACTTACCACGATTCTCCAGATCTGCACGCCAGGTTTCTGCCCGGCTCCTTTCCACGCCTCTTCTGTGGAAGCTGATGCCTCTGTTTGCAGCACACACAACACCAACAATTACAGTGAATCATCGCGATTTCACTCACTCACTCACGCACGCACGCACTCTCTCTCTCTCTCTCTCTCTCTCTCTCTCACTCACTCTCTCACTCACCTCACTCTCTCACTCTCTCACTCACTCACTCACTCACCTCACTCTCTCACTCTCTCACTCTAACTCACTCACTCACTCACTCACTCACTCACTCACTCACTCACTCCCTTGTTTGTTTATTTGTTTGTTTATTTGCATGCTTGTCGGCTTACTTTTCTGTTTTACATTAATTATAATTTTGTATTATTTAGATGTAAGGATACCTTGTAAGAAAAAGCGCAGCCTTAAACCAGTCTATGTAAAATAAGGTTCCATCATGATCATCATCCCTCTCTGAATGCTATTAACTGCTAACACTAGTGACATACTGTCAACAATAAGAGGCAATCGCAACATCAGTGATCTCTAAAACAATTTTTGTTAAAAGCTTTAATTTGAAGGATGTATGACCCAAGGTCTTTCCACAAAAAGACTGCCTGCTATCCACAGACGTGGAAAACAAAACAAAAGTGATTCACACTAAGTAGATGTGACAGGGAGACTACCGTCGCCCTTCACAGGAGGCCCTGCAAAGTTGTTGGTCTTTGAGTGCGAGCTATTTATAGCTCACCGGCTAGACACCTGTGGTTTGTAAAGTTCTGTTCGTGATGGGGTCTGGCGGCTTCTGTCTCTCTACATGTTCTTGGTTTCCTTTGCGTAACCAAAACAGTTTTTATAGGGCTAAGAAATTAGCTCTAAAATTCTCAATCCTGTTTGATTGGACTTCGCCTCCAAAGGTGATTGTTGTGTTTCGGCACTCGGTTACATAGATGACACACAATAATCCAGCAGCTTTATACACACAGTGAAATGAACAAACAGTGAAGACCTACTTTTCCAGGTCTAACAGAACATTTGTGCCAATGATGAATTGAAAATAAATCTGTTGACACCGATAATTGCATAAAAACACACACATGCAAAGCACACAATGCACTTGTGCATGCTAGGGGCATGGTTTGTGGACACGCCGTTTGACTGACAGATAGAGAAAATGAGTGGTAATAATAAGTATGAGGTCTGTTCCATTGGCAACACTTACTTTTCACATTCTTCTCCAGGTCGGAGCCAAAGAGAGCCAAGTTGGAGTCCTTCCAGTCATACTTCTTGGCTTTCCTCAGTCCTGCAACAACAACACAGTCATCTTATCAGTCACGCCTCAACACAGCAACCTTTCAGCCACTGACTGATATACAGTGGAACCCCCCTTTTAAAAATCCCTCCCTTTAAAGACCCTGTTTACTCAGACTTTTTGTTCATAATATGTATTTGTAAATGTACCCCCATTTTAAGACAGCCTCCTTTTCAAGACCCTGTTTTCTCAGATTTGTGAAGGTCTTGAAAAGGGGGTTCCACTGCACCACCCACAGGAGCTTGTATCCAATCGCCGGTCGATCATTATTTACTCCTTATTCCATATATTTACTCCTTATTCCATACAGTCTACTACTACTATTTACTACTAATAAGTAGTAGTAGTAAGGGTAAGCATGCAGCAGTAAATGATAAGCATGCCGGAGTAAATAATTATCGACCGGTGGTTGGATACAAGCTCCATTGCACCACCTGAGTAAAACAAACAACCCTAAACAATCCAGTTACCATCCTCTCTGTCAAACTTGTGGTATGGGGACCATTTACCTCTACGCAACAACCACTAACAAATATTCTTGACAATGTTTGTTAGTGAAATATTATTCACCTTTATAAGTTTCCATAGCGACCACCTGTCTATAACGACCACTTTTGGCGGGGTCCGTTGGGTGGGCATTATATGCAGTTAGTAAGTCATAGACACGTTCTAGTACTGTACATTAAGCCATTTTGTTTGTTCGTTCATGGGCTGAAACTCCCACGGCTTTTACGTGTATGACCGTTTTTACCCCGCCATTTAGGCAGCCATATGCCGCTTTCGGAGGAAGCATGCTGGGTATTTTCATGTTTCTATAACCCACCGAACTCTGACATGGATTACAGGATCTTTTTCGTGCGCACTTGGTCTTGTGCTTGCGTGTACACACGAGGGTGTTCGGACACCGAGGAGAGTCTGCACACAAAGTTGACTCTGAGAAATAAATCTCTCGCCGAACGTGGGGACGAACTCACCCTGACAGCGGCCAACTGGATCATACAAATCCAGCGCGCTACCGACTGAGCTACATCCCCGCCCACATTAAGCCATAACTTTGTAGACCTAAGCAAGGCAAATAGTTCTTGGTGTACACTGTGGAACCCCCAATTTCAGACCTCCGAATATCTGAGAGAATCTTGCAGGTCTTAAGAAGGAGGGAGTCTTAAAATGGGGCTCAATTTACAGAGCTTATGAAAAGAAAATCTTTCTTTCTTTATTAGGTGTTTAACGTCGTTTTCAACCACGAAGGTTATATCGGGGGAAGGGGGGAGATGGGATAGAGCCACTTGTCAATTGTTTCTTGTTCACAAAAGCACTAATCAAAAATTTGCTCAGCGAACGACGAAGAAGAAGAAGAAGAAAAATTTGCTCCAGGGGCTTGCAACGTAGTACAATATATTACCTTACTGGGAGAATGCAAGTTTCCAGTACAAAGGACTTAACATTTCTTACATACTGCTTGACTAAAATCTGTACAAAAATTGACTATATTCTATACAAGAAACACTTAACAAGGGTAAAAGGAGAAACAGAATCCGTTAGTCGCCTCTTACGACATGCTGGGCAGCATCGGGTAAATTTTTTCTCGTCCCAACCAATATGGGACTCCCCCTAACCCGTGGGGGGCAATGGGGGAACTAAGGCTTATATTAGGGGGGTCCTAAAAGACAGGTTTTGCTGTACCGGAACATCAGTGACAAATAGAGATAGTATGGGCTGCCTACACAGTTGTCCCAATTAAGGTACATGTACACTGTTAGGGAAATTTTTTCGAAAAGTTTATGCTGCCCGAAATAATAACTCGTTTGTATATGCTTTCTTTTACACCATTACCATTCCATTACCAAAAGCTTTTTTGCTGATTGCTGTTCAGTTGAAAAAGACCAGTTATTAACTTAACTTAAACAGACTGATTAATGACGTCTGTCTTGTCAGACAGAAAACCAAACAAACCCATTATCCTGACCTTCACCTGAAATAAGAATGACACTCAACAAGGAAACATTGCAAAATTAACAAAGAAAAAGAGGAAACTTGATGTCAACACACTGTCAGGTCTCGTGCATGCATGCACTCATGCAAGTATGGGGCAGAAAGCTGTTCAGCATTTACTTGTGTGTGACTTGCCTGTCAATTTATGCGTATATTTTTGCGTAGCAAAGGACACACAGCAGTCAACTTTGACTTCAGGTCTCAATTCTAAAATAACTGTGCACTCAACACCAAATCTAAGATACAGTATCTCCACATTAGGAGTTACAGTATTGGCAGTGTGTGTCACTGTGTGTGTGTGTGTGTGTGTGTGTGTATGTGCATGTCACTCTGTGTGTGTGTGTGTGTGTGTGTGTGTCACTGTGTGTGTGTGCACCATCATATTCAGACATGTAAACTTACTGACCTGCCATAATTTCTTTGATTGAAGCTGGTGGAGCAAAAGATGACAAGAACAGGAAATATGCAGATCAGCAACCTGAAAAAAAGGAAAGTATATGTCACGGTCCGGTAGAACCAGCGATCTGGTAGGATCGGCTATCGTACCAGTACAATTGCCGATCGAACTTTGTCCCGGTACAACTGCCGATCCGAGTTTCTACCAGCTTATTTTGGTAGAACACCCGATTTTCATTGTAAAAACATTGATCGACAGTTGTACCGGGACAAAGTCCGATCGGCAATTGTACCGGTATGATAGCCGATCCTACCAGTACAACTGCCGATCGGACTTTGTCCCGGTACAACTGTCGATCAATGTTTCAACAAATGTTCAGCCGTTCAGCGTATGAGAATAGTTCACGACGAGCTAAAATGTCTTGTCACTGTCAACAAATGTTCAGCCGTTCAGCGTATGAGAATAGTTCACGACGAGCTAAAATGTCTTGTCACTGTCAAAAGGAAGCGCATACTTGACTTTTCACTTCTGCAAATGACAACGATGGAAGAGGAACAGAAGAGGAAGTTTTACGAACTGTATGACGAATATGTTGCGCGGTTATCTGAAAAGAACCGCCTTACATTTAGTATTGACCAAGCAAAGTACCAGAAAATTCAAAGCGGTCGATATGGTGGATTTGCGAAATGTCCACTTCAGCCAGCTTCAAAACGTCGATGTTGAATCACTGAGCGAAATAAGCGTCATCAAAGCATCACGAATTGTCACACACTGGACAGCAAAGGGAAGTTCAGCTTGCTCATGCAGAGGAAAGTGTCACAACAGGAAATGCAAATGCAAGCGAGAAGGCCTTCCTTGTTCAACAAAGTGTCATCCACAATCGACCACTTGCACGAATACGTCATCATAGGTTATGGATTTTAATTTTAAATGATAATGGGAATGCTTTTATATTGGGATAATAAAGGATTTAGATTTTGTTGCAAATGGTGAAATTTGACTGAATGCCCCTCTAACAGACCTGCCTACTCTCCCGAAAAATTCGGGAGACTCCCGATTTATGTCTGTTACTTCCGACCTCCCGATTAGACTTTGAATTCTACCGATTTCATCAATGAATCCTGTAAAAAAAAAAAAAAACAACGAAATTTGTTCCGTGTTGTACATGGTTTGGGCTTTTAGACGCCTGGGCTGAGTACAGCTTCCGGTGCCGCCAAGCGTTTTTGCTTCGGCTGTTATGATTGGTTTACTCAGATACAACGACCAATCGCTAAGCTTGACTTGCGGAGCTCTGTTGACGCGGATTGTCGCGATGGCGGGTAAAGAAGCTGAGAAACGTCTGCATGAGACAGACGACGAATCGACAGCACCATTTGAGCATCAGCAGAAAGTGAAATCGAAGAAATACATGCAGAAGTGGAAAGACGAGTACTATAAGTTGGAAAACATGGAGAAGTCTACGAAAGGCCCCCATTTTGCTCATTGCGGCGTCTGCCACCGGGATTTCTCGATATCCCACGGCGGTAGAAACGACATCACCAAGCACTGTGCCAGTTCAACCCACAAGGAGGCATATTGGTATTGAATTCCTTACGTTTGTTCTCACCTGCACCAATCAGTATTACTTTTTCTTCTCTGTGAAATATGGCCCTGTTGAGAGTAAATGTATTCATTTTGAATCCAAGAGCTGGCAAAATAAATCTAGTCATATATTTCTTGAATGACCTTGTTTTCATCTGTATGAATTGGGTTTTCCTGGAGTGAAAAGTCACTAAAATATGTTCACATATTTTATCTGCCTGTCCCATGCTGTCTTTTTCAAGCCATTGCTTAATACATACACTTGATGTAGATGTGATTACAACTGCCAGGCCAGTCATATGAGCTGTCTTCTCAAAGAAAACCAAGCTCTGTTATAGTTTTATTGTACTTTTCATAGCTTTTCAAAAAGGCATATCCCATTTATTTGGTGTTAGGAAAGGCCTCAAAATACACTTTATAAATCCTTAAAACCATTTTCGGTCGGGGGGCTTCGCCCCCCTGAACCCCCCACCAGGGCGTTGCCCCTGGACCCCACCAGGGCCTTGGCGGCCCCTGGACCCCGGCCAGCTTTGGAGGATCTCCCTAATTTACCTTTGGGGGGGTAGGCAGGTCTGCTCTAAGTACCACTTGGTCAAAATAACTCATCTTTCTAATTTTGTATCCTTACTCAAGATTCATATCCATAATACCATCATAATAGTTCCACTTCACATATGTGACGGTAGAACCAGCGATCTGGTAGGATCGACTATCGTACCGGTACAAATGAAACATTGATCGACAGTTGTACCGGGACAAAGTCCGATCGGCAGTTGTACTGTTAGGATCGGCTATCGTACCGGTACAATTGCCGATCGGACTTTGTCCCGGTACAACTGCCGATCCGAGTTTCTACCAGCTTATTTTGGTAGAACACCCGATTTTCATTGTAAAAACATTGATCGGCAGTTGTACCGGGACAAAGTCCGATCGGCAATTGTACCGGTACGATAGCCGATCCTACCAGATCGCTGGTTCTACCGTGACATATACATGAACAAAACCCAAAATAAACAAAAGCAGAAAAAAGTACAAACACACACAGGAAGCATTCTTGTGCTATACACGTTTAGAGTCTATAGTGAAGAGTGCAACACTACCATCAACAGTACTTCCAAAAGTGCAACACTACCATCAACAGTAGTTCCAAAAGTGCAACACTACCATCAACAGTACATGTACTTCCAAAAGTGCAACACTACCACCAACAGTAGTTCCAAAATTGCAACACTACAATCAACAGTACTTCCAAAAGTGCAACACTACCACCGACAGTAGTTCCAAAAGTGCAACACTACCATCAACAGTACTTCCAAAAGTGCAACACTACCACCAACAGTACTTCCAAAGTTTGTTTGTTTGTTTATTTGTTGCTTAACGTCCAGCCGACTACGCAGAGCCATATCAGGACGAGGAAGGGGGGGATGAAGGGGGCCACTTGTCAAGCGATTCCTGTTTACAAATGCACTAACCCATTACTTGTGTCCCAGCAGGCTTTAGTAAAACTAAATTAATACCTACTGGAAGATTACCAGTTTCCAGTATGTTAAAATAGGCTTAACCTATCTACTGCTGGACTTACATCAGAACACTAACAGATTAAACTATACATGAATCGCGAGACAAGCGGCAATAGAAGAGATTTTTGGAAAAAATACAGGTGAAATAGCAAGAAGGCAGAAAAAAGAAAAGAATTCATGAAGAAAAAGAGAGCATGACAGGAAAGAGGAACCAAAAATCTACCTAACAGCAAACTAGAAAGCTCCTGCGGTTCCAAAAACAGGAGGGGCCTTTAATTTCATAACCGCAGTGCCCCACTGCGGGAACTTCCAAAGTGCAACACTACCATCAACAGTAGTTCCAAAAGTGCAACACTACCATCAACAGTACTTCCAAAAGTGCAACACTACCACCAACAGTAGTTCCAAAATTGCAACACTACCATCAACAGTACTTCCAAAAGTGCAACACTACCATCAACAGTACTTCCAAAAGTGCAACACTACCACCAACAGTAGTTCCAAAATTGCAACACTACCATCAACAGTACTTCCAAAAGTGCAACACTACCATCAACAGTACTTCCAAAAGTGCAACACTACCACCAACAGTAGTTCCAAAATTGCAACACTACCATCAACAGTACTTCCAAAAGTGCAACACTACCATCAACAGTACTTCCAAAAGTGCAACACTAACATCAACAACAGCTCCAAAAGTGCAACACTACCAGTACCACCAACAGTAGTTCTTTCTTTATTTTTTATTTGGTGTTTAACGTCGTTTTCAACCACGAATTGTTCACAAAAGCACTAATAAAATAATTGCTCCAGGGGCTTGCAACGTAGTATAATATATTACCTTACTGGGAGAATGCAAGTTTCCAGTACAAAGGACTTAACATTTCTTAAATACTGCTTGACTAAAATCTTTACAAACATTGACTATATTCTATACAAGAAACACTTAACAAGGGTAAAAGGAGAAACAGAATCCGTTAGTGACATGCTGGGGAGCATGGGGTAAATTCTTCCCCCAAACCGGCGGGGGGGGGGGGGGGGGGGGGGGGGGGGGTTGTGGGTACCAACAGTAGTTCCAAAAGCACCTTCACCCCAGTAATTAGCACCACCAAGTCATGTACAAAGTCACAGTGATCCTACCAATTAATTCCCGCACATCATCAGCAAGCGTGAACTATTAATGAGATACCCCCTGATTCAGCACATTCTTACCGATGACATAAACCCTACAATAACTCAGGGAGAGGCCGACCGCTGACCATCGGTGGATGTATCCTTTCTGGAAGGCCGCCAGGTAAGGTCAGAAGCCAGGCCCTGAATGCGGGTGTGTCTACTCGGGTGAAAAGGGTGAGGGGTGAAGGGGACCAATTCATGGTTACTGGCAACATTAACACGTCGACATGCACGCTCTAGTCTTAGTTGTGAAAGCCGTCTGTTCGCTGTTTCATTGCCTCATAGAAGTACATGATACACTGACAAGTATGTGTGTTCGTGTACGTGTCTGCGAGAGACACACACGGTCATGACATGCACAGACCATGAGACAGCAGCGACAGCCACCCCCCCCCCCCCCCTCTCTCTCTCTCTCTTCGTCATCACAGAGAGAGTGAGAGTGAGAGTGTGTGTGTGCGTGTGCTTGCAGAGACGGTTATGTTTATTTCTTCTGTAAATTATATCCCCTTTGTCTAAAGGGCGTTAAAAGTAGAGAGAGAGAGAGAGAGAGAGAGAGAGAGAGAGAGAGAGGACATTTATAATGAGAGCGCTGCACTGCTAAAAATGCCAAAATGTGCACTCAATCGCTTGTACTTTCGAAAAAAAAGTTAAATATAGATTTACGTCAAAAGCGAGAATCCTTATACGTGTGTGTGTGTTTGTGTGTGTGTGTGTGTGTGTGAGAGAGAGAGAGAGAGAGAGACGGTGAAGGGAGTGTTCCCTGTGACCTTCATAGTAGCCAATGAAGCAATAAGGTGAAACGTGTGTTTTTCCTCTCCAAGCCTAGAGATGGTTGATTAGCCACAAGGCACGGTAAGAATAGCACACAGACTTGACCAGTCTGGCACCCTGGCACCTCGATCATGCCAGGGTGAGCCCGAGTGGAAAGACGGAACACCTCAGACGACGGGTCTATGATCTCCGCTCAGACTAAAGATAAGCGGAAGCCTGGCTTCTACATGTACCCTGACTCTGAGATAAAACAACCACAGCTGCACCTCACTGTAACTACAAACACGCAGGAGAGATGCATACGTATGAACCATTTATCACATCAAACAGTCACTGCAGAACCTGGGTATAAACGCGGTCAAGGATTGATGAATGACAAGACGTACAATGCTATCACAAATTTGTAATTTATCAATGACGCCTGAATCTGTAGAATAATTCACTGATGAAAACTTCCACTTTGGGATTAAGAAACAGAAGTGAACAGAGACAAAACCACCAGACTTGCAATATGACATATATATATTAGAATATACCCCCTTTGACTCGAATGGAAAACTTTACTATGGGTTGACCCAAAATACTATCAAACGCATTTCAAAATCCAAAGATGCAAACAACTGAAATCTGCCTTCACCAGAAGAGTTTTTTCAGTTAGTTTTTTTTAAACAAAAACCAACATCATAAAAATACACAGATATTACACCAACATGTATTGATATTGGTGCATGTGTGTCTGTGACTGCAAATATTTCATTACCTGTGGGGGCATTTTGTAAGGGATACACTGAGATTTTTCTAAATTATCAAAAAATCTCACCTGATTCCGAGTGTTTCTGAGCTTTTAAAGTTTGTGTACGTGATTGTATTACATGATTGTACTCAATTCTATATGCTTTGTAAATCAGTGGTGAAATCTTTTCAAATCTCAAATTGCTGAGTTCCTTTTGAGAATTATACTTTTATTCCTGCAATGTGTGTGTGTGTGTGTGTGTGTGTGTGAGAGAGAGAGAGTGAGAGAGAGGGGGGATAAACAGAGAGAGAGAGAGAGAGAGAGAGAGAGAGAGAGAGAGAGAGAGAGAGAGAGAGAGAGAGAGAGAGAGAGAGAGAGAGAGAGAGAGAGAGTCTACATGTGCGTCTGCCTGTCTGTCTACAACATTACATAGGTGCAACATCAGACACCCAATGGCCTGATTTCTGTACAAGCAGTCTCTGCATATAAAAAGGGACAAATATTTAGAGAGAGGTTTACTTATTGCAGAAACATGCAGCTCCAAGGCCATACAACACACAAGGAGCACTGTGCCGTCTATAAACACTTGATGCCATCCGAACAGATGCCAATGTTTACAGAAGCCATCAAGTTCATACCAGCACTAATAACAATCTAGAAAGGGCAATCAATACAAGTCCCTAAATGGTTGGCAACATCTTTATGTGTCATTTTGTTTAACACCCCATCCTTTTTATACATGTATGTATAATCTTTTTCTTCTTTAAACTTTTTTTCTTTATAGTACTGTTTTCAAACATTTTTCTTGTTCTCTTAGGGTACAGTGTTACCCTTTTAAGGCCTCCAACAATCTTAGAAAATCGGGTCTTAAAAAGGAGGAACTTTTAAAATGGGGGTATATTAAAGATTAGGCCAACAACAAACAAGAAGAGCAAACGCTCGATCGAGTCACTTTCGCAGTTCTGAATATTATATGAGGCATCAGATGGACAGGAAGAAATTGCTATTCACAACACAATGAGTCACGTTCACATAAAATTTGAGCCCGGTCACTTTTATAGTTTCCGAGAAAAGCCCAACGTTAAGTTGTGTGTTGCCGAACAGAAAAGGCTAGTTATCTCCCTTGTTTTTCTGATAACGTTTGTAAAAGGCTACAGATGTAAATACTTTGATGTAAAGAATAATCCTACAAAGTTTCAATCACATCCGATGAACTTTGTCAAAGATATAAAATGTCTAATTTTTCCTTTGACGCTGACCTGTGACCTTGAAAAAGGTCAAAGGTCAACGAAACCATCGTTAAAGTGTAGAGGTCATTGGAGGTCATGACTAAACAAAATATGAGCCCGATCGCTTTGATAGTTTCCGAGAAAAGATATAAAATGTCTAATTTTTCCTTTGACGCTGACCTGTGACCTTGAAAAAGGTCAAAGGTCAATGAAACCATCGTTAAAGTGTAGAGGTCATTGGAGGTCACGACTAAACAAAATATGAGCCCGATCGCTTTGATAGTTTCCGAGAAAAGTCCAACGTTAAGGTGGTGTCTACGGACGGTCGGCCGGCCGGACAGACTAACACTGACCGATTACATAGAGTCACTTTTTCTCAAGTGACTCAACTAACACTGACCGATTACATAGAGTCACTTTTTCTCAAGTGACTCAAAAATAGTCTGTTTACGGTATCCCGACCGACCCTATTTTTTCGCGCGACCCTAGACTTTTTTGGCATTTGGGGGAGAAAAAAAAGTCTGTTTTTTGGCAAAATAACTTAAAAATATAGTTTTTTGGAGAAAAAAAATAAAAATAAAAATAAAAATCCCGACCTACGGACCCTATTTGTTTTGGCCTATGTTACCGTAAACAGACTATTTTTTTGGTGGCCTTATGCAACAGAAAGTCTGAGAAAACAAGGTCTTAAAAAGGAGTTAGTCTTAAATTGATGGGTCTCAAAAGAAAGGTTCCACTGCAGTCTGCATGGCCAAGAATCATAAATCATGCATTGACATCTATATCTCTCTTTACATTCACTCACTCCCTGTCTAATCAAACTCAGGGCATTACTTCACAACCCAACCTACTGGCCGTCTAAGCACGTTTACATGTAAACCTCTGTAGCACTATAGAACTCAAGTGCATGACTAACCTTTGCCAAGCTGTCACTAATGACTCTAGCTGAGCGATTCATGAAGTTCAAATGCAAAAACAATCACAGCATGATGCTCTTGTTATTAAGTGCACTGCCTGCTTGGGTTTGGTTCATGAATGCATGCATTACAGCATCTGCCAGTCAGTAACAATCAAAAATAGTTTTAAAGGAAGTATAATTTTTGCAGCAATGGTTAAAATACCATATGGTGCAGCAGTTAAATCAGAATTACATTCAAGGACAGGCAGACACTGACAGTCGCACGCATTAAAAACTCAATATATAGCCCTTATCTTAGTTTTAACTGCACTGTCCGCACTACAGAATTAAAATAACTGATATAACCACAGAAGGTTACACTTGTTTGGCTCTACAGACACCCTCAGTCAGTCTCAGAGACTGTACACAAAACACAGTGCAGCCTTTCTTCTCATGCCACTGCTTTCTGTCTTTCAAGTATTGTTTGAACGGATTTCTTCCACATACAGTTTGCATGCACATTTTACCTCCCTCACACTCACACTATAAATTGCCTCTTCTTCAAAGCCCCAAGAAACATTTCCCACATTTTTTGCAGTCTCAAAACAAAGAGAAACTTACTGAACCCCAACTGAACAAACACCAAACACAACAGGAAACAAGAGAAACGCAAAACCAAAAAATGTGTAATGAAAACCACAGAATGCCACACATACTTTTGCCACCTTCACCCAAGCACAAGACTGTTTGCTTTAGGCCAATTCCCACACACTCTGGCTCTGGAAATGTTATAAAACAGGCTTGGCAGCATGATGCAGTGTGTGAATGTGATGACATAACCCTTAATGGCTAAAAAATCACTGGCTTGTAGACACCCCATAGTGACAATGCAATTGGAACCAGACTTTTCTTTAGTCAGCAGTTCCAGCTAGACCCAATAGAAAGATTCATACACACACACAAACTTGAACTTAGACTGTCAAAAATCTGAGAAAATCAGAGGGAGTAAATTCACAGATCTGCTTGATGGTCAGGAAATTCTCTCTCTCTCTACATATATATATATGAGAAAGCAGCCTGCAGGGGTTCAAAATGGTAAAAGTCCTGAAGGTGTGTGTGTCACAGAGAGTGAGTGAGTGAGTGAGTGTGTGTGTGTGTGTGTGTGTGTGTGTGTGTGTGTGTGTGTGTGTGTGTGTGTGTGTGTGTGTGTGTGTGTGTGTGTGTGTGTGTGTGTGTGTGTGTGTGAGTGAGTGAGTGAGTGAGTGAGTGAGTGAGTGTGTGTGTGTGAGAGAGAGAGAGAGAGAGAGAGAGAGGTCTTAAATGGAGGTTCTACAATGTGTGGTCATGCAATTAACAAATGTACACATTGGCTTAATTGCAGCTGCCGCATGAGAAAGTCAGTATAAACCCTGTATTGGGTTTACAGAAAAAACGCCAGCCTTGCCTCAATAATTTAGAAACCTGCGTACAAAGACTTTGAAAGACCTGTTAACTTAATAGCGTCTCACTGATTCACATTCTTTAAAGTATATATTCTGAAACTAGATGAATACCCGCTTCGCCGGGTACGGCTTCGCCGGGAAGAAGTCGAGCCAAAATACCCGGCTGCGCCGGGGACCCGGCTTTGCCGGGTGTACGCCGGCGCACCGCACGAAGGAAGGGAGATAAACGCGCAAAACACTGGAGAAGAGTAATACCCGGCTTTGCCGGGACAGTGACCTTCTAAAAATAGTATAACAGGAATATGGATTAAGCGTTGTCGACAGTGACCTTCTAAAAATAGAAATGGGAATATGGATTGACGCCACACGAAGGAAGGGAGATAAACGCTGAAAACACTGGAGAAGACAAGGACGAGTTACTGGGAATGGATCCAGAGAAAAACCAAAATCGGTTCAGCGCTGAGAGCACGTGTTGAAATATCTCATCGACCAGGTTGTGTCCGGGGTGTACCTGAATATGGCCACCAAATTTGAAAGAGATCCATCGAGAACTTTGGACGTGCATCGCGGACACACACACACACACACACACACACACACACACAGACACAAGTCGTATATATATATAGATATCAAGTTATAATCATATGCAAAGCTGCCGATAGTTTTTGACTGAAATCAATTAACAGATCAAGAATTTCTCTCTCTTTCTCTGTACAAAACTTTGATCTTCCTCCTATTCATTCACTACAGTTATTTCTTCTCCTTCTTTTATCTTCCAGTTCCAGACAGAGCTGCGTGAATTATAAATCCATGGCATGGTTGTGCCAAATATTAATGTAATTGTACATGAGGAAGTACAATGTATACATAACACGCACATTACAACCATGCAGGATGGATCAAGTTACTTCTGCTTCCTTCTGTGAGTCATGCAAACAGAACAATAAGGCTATAGATCATACAAAATATCATTCTTATAATCTCTGTTAGGCCTAAAAAAAAAAATAGGTGTGGTTACGGTAACCCGACCTACCTTATTTTTAGGGGCCGATCCTATAACTTTTTATTACATTTGTCAAAAAAACACAAAAAAAAAACGAGTGCAAAAAACGCAATGAAAGCAAAAGCGCCCGTGTCGCACACTTATTTCCCTGTCAAGTAGGTTTAATTTGTACACATTAGAAAAAAAAGTTTTAAAAAAAAAGTGATTGCCTACCTTACCTACCCTATTTTTTTTGGGCTATGTTACCGTAACCACACCTATTTTTTGGGGGGGCCTTAGACAGGATGGATCAAGTTACTTCTGCTTCCTTCTGTGAGTCATGCAAACAGAACAATAAGGCTATACAAAATATCATTCTTATAATCTCTGTTAGACAGGATGGATCAAGTTACTTCTGCTTCCTTCTGTGAGTCATGCAAACAGAACAATAAGGCTATGCAAAATACCATTCTTATAATCTCTGTTAGACAGCTACACAAATAATTTTCTTTCTTACACACCAAGCTGCTACTAGCCCCCCGCGTATGCAGCTTACTTTTGTGGATCGGCGTACAGGTTTTCAACCTAAATCGTCGCACAAGTACAAGTACAAGTAAGTAAGTACATATAGTAAAATTTCAGTTTATTGGTAATTTTTTTGTCATCGAAAATAGCTAGCTCTGCACAGCAAATATAGTTATAATCAAGTGAAGCACGCCAACTCGAACTCGAAAACTATATTAAGGAAGGATTATAACAGCATTAGGTCCATATCTTGCACAGATAAGACTAAGAGAGAGAGAGAGTTTACATGATACAAACTGAATACATGTACACTGTTATCTTTTATTTTTAACAACAACAAAACACACACAGCACAAAAAGAAAGACACACACACACACACACACACACAATATCTCCATTGTATACACTGAGAAGCTCCTGCAAATTTCGTTGGAAACAAAAAGTACATACCAAGCTTATACTTCCCGCTAGCCCTCGGGCAAAAGTCTGTCCCTCCCTCGAGCAAAATGATCAAACCAAAATTACAAGGCACGTACAGAACGGGATGCCGCTGACACTGTTAACACTCTAGCATTACTCACTCACGGACAAAGAAAGCCTTGTAAAACCAGCCGCCGATTGCAACACTACACTCACGAGGCCAGCATTTCACATCCCCGTCTCAGTCAAATTCTACGCCAGAGCAAAACACGTCGTTTTGTTGCAAATACCCCCGCCTCCATTTTGCATCGCAAACGAAAAATCTGAAGCACTGTTGACAGCCTGGTACAGAAAGCGAAAGTAAAAGACGAGCAAAATAGACTAGTACAACTTACCTTTGAATTACAGAGTACGCGCTTCAACCTGCTCCGCCTTCAACAAAGCGCTGTATGAATGAAGCTTGCGACACACACAATCTTCCTCTGTGTCAAGTTGAACATGCACACGACTTCCTCATTTGCCGCAACGCGCAAGGTCAGCTGCTGGTCACGTGGTCCCGTCAGTCCCGCCCCCTGCTGAGGTCACGGCCGAAAGTTCAACTTTCGTTTTCACTGAAGCTGGTAGGCCAGGTGGCTTGGACAAACGGAGATGCTAACCTTCGTCGATGTCTTTGTAAATACGATTATGCAAAGCTCATATTAACGACGGACAGATTTTCATAAGTGAAGATGAACCCGGTACCGTGGTACACCTATCTGCGGTTTTCAACTCACTGGTAGTGAAACCGACTCAGTGATCGAATTGTCAGACACCACACCACAGCAGCAGCCTTTCAGTCGAAACCGTTTCACTGACGTATCATCAACGGATGTTTGAGTTATCAGTTCGCCGTTCCCGGATAACAGATAAACATCGAATGAAAAAAAACATGTTGGGTGTGACGTCACGGTGACTCAATCTCACTAAACTTGATCACACGACGTTATCTTTCGAGACTGAGCCGAGAACTGAAACCCGGGCAACGTGACCACGACGAAACATGGGGAAAATGGGAGGTAGCCTTTCCCAGTTTCAATAAACTGCCATAAATACATATGTTCCCCTTCGGCCGTTCCGGTCTCTTGGTCACTGACTTAATTTGTATTCTAGGCCTACCCCTTCTCACTTCGTTCCACAACTGAACAAAGACACGTAGGCCTACACTGACTGACTGACACACATACCGTGGACACACACTCAATACACACACATGACACACACACACACACACACCACACCACACACACACACTCACACACACACACACACACACACAGTCAGTGACACACTGGCATACACACAGTGACACACTGACTGGCATACACTGACACACACACACACACGCGCGCGCGCGCGCGCGCACGCACACAGCACACACACACTGACACACAGACACACCGTTCGACACACTGGCACACACACACCGGTCACTGCCACACACACACGCACACACACACACACAGTGACACACTGGCATACTGGGGTCACACTCACACTGACACACACACACACACACACCCCACACACACACACACACACACACACACACACACACCGTTCCTCCACTTAGTCACATACCCAAAATGAACAGCCCGGTTGCTCTCTGTGCACTGCCGGTGGGAATGTGTTGATGAATTTAGTAATGTCGCACGAACCACTGGTAGCTTTTTAATAAATTAATTCATAAAAAGTTCAAGCTGACCACAGCAGATAATGATGGTGTTCATTTCTGACAAATGACCAAGCAGAGGATGGGTCTTATCATGTCGTGTAAAAACCTGGCCAGATATGAGACAGTGAGCCCTAAACCGGCGGAAAATAAAACCCAAATCGAACACTAACTATACCTGTAATCAACACTTTGGACCCGACGCAAGCTGCAGATGTTTGCACACAAAGGCGTCGCCAACACTGATATAAGAGGATATTGGGAATACGACTATATACAACTGGAGTCTGAATAATCATAACCATTCAAGTAAAACCGCATCCATTTCAGTAACAGCTTGCGAACCCTGTACTATTCACATGCGAGTCCATCTCGGGATAGTAGCTTTGCGGAGCGGTATAGAAGTAAAAGGAGGAGTGTGTATGTGTGTGTGTGTGTGTGTGTGTGTGTGTGTGTGTCTGCGTGCGTGTCTGCGTGCGTATGTTTCTGTCTGTCTGTCTCAGTGTCTGTCTGTCTAGTGTAGTGTCAGTCTGTGTCGGTCTGTGTTGTGACTGATATGTCTGTGTCTCTGTGTGCCGTGTGTATCAGAGTGTGTTTTTGTTGCGACTGTGTATGTGAGTGTCTGTGCGTTTGTTTGTCTGAGTATCTGCGTGGCTGTGTGTCTGTCAGTGTCTGTCTCAGTTTGTGTCTGTCTTTCTGTCTGTACTTCTGTTTTGTGTGTCTGTGTGCCTGTGTAACTGTGTCTGTGAGCGTTCTTTGCTAGTAGTTCGCTGAGGTTAAAAGGCGGTATGAATTTATGGTCGAGGTCCTATTTTAAACACAGCAATCGAACAATTAACAGGAAACTAGTAATTCACTGGAGTGAAAGTAAACATCCAGTCCAGCCTTCCCCTCTCACGACCCTTCCTTTGAGCGACGTGACAGTGTCCGTGTTCTGACTCAGTGTATTTCACAATCACAGTGTCTCAGTCTTGCCACACTGTTTCGAGTGGTATCAGTGAAGTGCTAGTTTCCTTATAACCCCGTTTGGAGTCAGCTATCATGTCTTAAAATCGGCTCAGTGACGGGACAATCGTGTTTCGTGTGAGGAAAGAACGCTAAATTAAATCCACGCGCGAATAATTAGTCCTCATTGTTCTGCAACTGTAAAAACATGTGTACACACGCTTGATTCAAACACGAGAAGCCTTAGAAATTGATTTAAATCTCCGAAGTTCAAAACAAAACATACGAATAAAGGAATATAACGTTAGTACGTTAAAACTCATGTCGCGATACTGCCACCCCCACCCCTGCCTCACTGTCCCCCAGCACGTTACCAATCTATACAGCCTCATGGCTGCCGCTTTCCGTACGGGGTATGAATTAATTTCGTAACTGACACTCATGTCAAACTGCAAAATTAATGTTATACAAATCTCACAATTCTACTATAAAGCACCTGAAACAACAAGGCTGTACAGATTTTTAGTATGTGTCCGACTGCAAGCGCGAATCAAAATGTTGTCATCAGAAAAAGTGGCAGCAACAAATTTGAACTCTGCACAGGAAGCAGTCAGGAGTTTGATTTTTGGTAAGTGTCCGCGTGGCAGGAAGGTCTTTTCCCATGTAAAATCCTAGACAGATCTGATCGAGATAATGAACAGAACACTGTTTTCAGGGAAAGGACTGTTGTTAACCCGTGATTTCCTGGGACAGTAGGGGCGACCACCCCCAACCAGGCGCGTTCACAAGTGGCGGATAGTGAGATGACCTTCAGATATGGAGGTTAGCTGCGAAATAAGCCAGGACGAATAAGCAGTCGCGGACCAACTGGCGGTGCTTCCAACAGGATGGGGCGGGGTAACAGGTGGCACTGTTACACTCAAGAAATACCCCAGGTCTCCAATGACGGGAGCATCATGCGATCAAGAGCCGCATCTTAAGTTCTAGCCCTGGGGAAGGTCACCTCAGATAAACAAACCAGCCAGCTATGGCCAAATAGCCGGGTAGACTGGACTCGACAGCCCTGTAAAGCCACCAGTCTAGGAGAAGGACCACTCCGATATAAAAACACGCTGAAGCCGGATGAGCTGGGCCATGTCATATGACAGACGACAACCCGTGATTTGTAAAAAAATAATGTAAAAAAATTTACAACCCCGCCCCGTGATTTGTAAAATTTTTTACAAATCACGTTTTTGCGCCCAAAATTTTCTTGTCATCTCCAAAGTCAAGGGACAAAAACGAAATCCCTTGACTTTTGGGGTAGCGCGACTGTTAATTTTAAGAATTTTTTTTCATTTTTTTTTTCATTACTAGAATGTCCCATCGTTGGGAAATTCCGGTCGCTTCCTCCCAGTGGAAAGCTAGCAGTGACAGAGTCGCACTACCCCAAAGTCAAGGGATTTATTAGTCCCGTTTCGCCGTTATCCCAATTCGCCCCCATCCCATTTTGGCGACATTTCTCAGGCCAAGTGTCATTTTACCACCATATCATGTACCATTAGCTCCACATCCCATTTTGGCGCAATCCCGTTTCGCCGTTAGCCCATTTCGCCCCCATCCCATTTTCGCGACATTTTACAGACCAAGTGTCATTTTACCACCATGTCATGTACCATTAGCTCCACATCCCATTTTGCGCAATCCCGTTTCGCCGTTATCCCATTTTGCCCCCATCCCATTTTCGCGACATTTCACAGGCCAAGTGTCATTTTACCAACGTGTCATACCACTAGCGCCACATTCCATTTTGTCGCCATGCCGTTTTTCCGTCATCCCATTTCGCCGCCATCCCTATTTCGCGACATTTTGGATTGTGGCAAAAATGGGATTTGGCGTAAACGGAATGTCTTCCTAGTTGAATAACGCAGTATAGTAGTATAGTGAGGCTTGGCAAGAAGAATAAATAAACAAGTGGCGTAAGGCGAAAATACAACATTTAGTCAAGTAGCTGTCGAACTCACAGAATGAAACTGAACGCAATGCAACGCAGCAAGACCGTATACTCGTAGCATCGTCAGTCCACGCGGCGCACGGCAAAGGCAGTGAAATTGACAAGAAGAGCGGGGTAGTACTTGCGCTGAGAAGGATAGCAAGCTTTTCTGTACCACTCTTCGTTTTAACTTTCTGAGCGTGTTTTTAATCCAAACATATCATATCTATATGTTTTTGGAATCAGGAACCGACAAGGAATAAGATGAAAGTGTTTTTAAATTGATTTGGACAATTTAATTTTGATAATAATTTTTATATTTTTAATTTTCAGAGCTTGTTGTTAATCCAAATATAACATATATGTTTTTGGAATTAGAAAATGATGGGGAATAAGATGAATGTAAATTTGGATCGTTTTATAAAAATAATATTTTTTTTACAATTTTGAGATTTTTAATGACCAAAGTCATTAATTAATTTTTAAGCCATCAAGCTGAAATGCAATACCGAAGTCCGGGCTTCGTCGAAGATTACTTGACCAAAATGTCAACCAATTTGGTTGAAAAATGAGAGCGTGACAGTGCCGCCTCAACTTTCACGAAAAGCCGGATATGACGTCATAAAAGACATTTATCGAAAAAATTAAAAAAAGTCTGGGGATTTCCTACCCAGAAACTCTCATGTCAAATTTCATAAAGATCGGTCCAGTAGTTTAGTCTGAATCGCTCTACACACACACACAGACACACAGACACACATACACCACGACCCTCGTCTCGATTCCCCCCTCTACGTTAAAACATATTTAGTCAAAACTTGACTAAAAATGTAAACAAGTCGCGTAAGGCGAAAATACAACATTTAGTCAAGTAGCTGTCGAACTCACAGAATGAAACTGAACGCAATGCAACGCAACAAGACCGTATACTCGTAGCATCGTCAGTCCACCGCTCACGGCATAGGCAGTGAAATTGACAAGAAGAGCGGGGTAGTAGTTGCGCTGGGAAGGATAGCACGCTTTTCTGTACCTCTCTTCGTTTTAACTTTCTGAGCGTGTTTTTAATCCAAACATATCATATCTATATGTTTTTGGAATCAGGAACTGACAAGGAATAAGATGAAAGTGTTTTTAAATTGATTTGGAAAAAAACATTTTGATAATAATTTTTATATATTTAATTTTCATAGCTTGTTGTTAATCCAAATATAATATATTTATATGTTTTTGGAATCAGCAAATGATGGAGAATAAGATGAACGTAAATTTGGATCGTTTTATAAAAAAAATATTTTTTTTTACAATTTTCAGATTTTTAATGACCAAAGTCATTAATTAATTTTTAAGCCACCAAGCTGAAATGCAATACCGAAGTCCGGGCTTCGTCGAAGATTACTTGACCAAAATTTCAACCAATTTGGTTGAAAAATGAGGGCGTGACAGTGCCGCCTCAACTTTCACAAAAAGCCGGATATGACGTCATCAAAGACATTTATCAAAAAAAAGGAAAAAACGTCTGAGGATATCATACCCAGAAACTCTCATGTCAAATTTCATAAAGATCGGTCCAGTAGTTTAGTCTGAATCGCTCTACACACACACACACACACACACACACACTCACACACACGCACATACACCACGACCCTCGTCTCGATTCCCCCCTCTACGATAAAACATTTAGTCAAAACTTGACTAAATGTAAAAAATGGGATGGCGGCCAAGTGGGACGGTGTCAAAATGGGATGTCGCGCTATTGTTATGACACGGTAGTAAAATGACGCTTGGCTTGTGAAATGTCGCGACAATGGGATGGGGGCGAAATGGAATGCGGTGAAACGGCATGGCGGCCAAATGGGATGTGGTGTCAAAATGGGATGTCGCGCTATTGTTATGACATGTTAGTGAAATGACGCTTGGCTTGTGAAATGTCGCGAAAATAGGATGGGGCAAAAAATGGTTTTTACGACTTGTTTGTTTGTTTGTTTGTTTGCTTTACGCCCAGCCGACCACGAAGGGCCATATCAGGGCGGTGCTGCTTTGACATATTACCTGCGCCACACACAAGACAGAAGTCGCAGCACAGGCTTCATGTCTCACCCAGTCACATTATTCTTACAGCGGACCAACCAGTCCTAGCACTAACCCCATAATGCCAGACGCCAGGCGGAGCAGCCACTAGATTGCCAATTTTAAAGTCTTAGGTATGACCCGGCCGGGGTTCGAACCCATGACCTCCCGATCACGGGGCGGACGCCTTACCACTAGGCCAACCGTGCCGGTTTGGGCAAAAAATGGGACGGCGGCAATATGGGATTGCACCAAAATGGGATGTGGAATTAAAACCACCCCCACCACTCAGCGTAGAGGCTCTAAACAAGAAAAATTAATAAAAATAAAAGGCATGCATTACTTTGTGGAATGCGATATTTTCACATTTTTACATTTTTACAAATCGCGGTTTTAGGTTCGACGTGATCTGTAAAATGTTTTTACATTTTTACAAATCACGGGTTAACAACTGTGCCTTTTACAGGGTCTTCTCGGGTGGAAAGTTGCTATGGCACTGTCACGATCTTTGTGTCCATGAATCGATAGTAACAGTCGCTGTTTGCATTAACACATTGATGTTTACTTTCACGAGGTGCTGCGCAAAAGCATCTTCGTCCCGCTTTTGTTTTTCTCAAGCGCTTTGTACACAACATTTCCTGATCAAACCTTACGGCCGCCAAAATATTGATTTGTTGTGTTTGACTTGCTTTGCTTTATGGTTGATATAAACGATAGTTTAATCTGTCTCTGTGACTGTACGGCCGTAAAAATAAGCTTTGGACTCGTTCGCTTTATATGTACATAAATAAGCAATACTTAAAACATTTACTGTTTAATGAGAGCTCTTATCTCTGTTCCCCCAAGCAACAAGTCTGATTTATTTGGGAAGATTTCAGTTTGCAAATTTGGTCGAATGTTCGCACGATACTCTGAGACTACGAGGTCCACCGGTCTCGGTTTACACGTTTCGGCTGGCCAGTCTTCACTAGTCTCGGTGTTGACTGATCCCGGTTTTTCAAGGTCGACCTTTTAGCTTCAGGCCGACAGAATGTCACGTTTTGATATCGCTCTGAGCAACTTTTTTTCATGTCCTTTCCTTTCTTCCTCTGATTAACACCTTTTTTTCAAATTTCCATTCTTATTTTCCCGTGTTCTTTATTTCTTCAAAGTTGTCCGTTGTGTTTTCTTTATTTCTTCCGTGTTTCCTGTCCTGTTCTTCAGTTAGTTCGTCCATATTTACTGTCGATCGTGTTTTCTATGTTTCTTCTCCGTTTCTGTCGTTTGTGGGTTTTTTCGTTTTATGTTTTCCGTCCACTGTTCTTCCTTTTGTCCAAGTTTATTGTAATGGTTTCTTTATTTCTTACATGTTTTCCGTCATGTTTAGTTTTTTTCATGTTTCTGTTGTGTTGGTTTATCTATTTCATGTTTTTGCTGTTAATTTCTTGAATATTTTATGTCGTTTGTTCTTTATTTATAAAATGTTCTCTGTCATTCGTACTTTGTGTACTTAATGCTTCCCTTTGTGTCTTCTTTGTTTGTTTCATGTTCTTTTCCTTTCCTTCGTTTTTGTTCGTGTTTTCTGTCGAGTATTCCATCGAAATCTATTTTCTTTCGAGTTCTGTTTCTTTCCTTAGTATTGTCTATTGTGTCTTTTGTCTTCCCATCTTCATCTTTTTGTTCTATATTAATTAACATCTGTTGTTTTTTGTTGTTGTTTTTCTCTCTGTTAATGTGACACGAAATCCTCATTTCGCTTTTTACATTTCGTCAAGTTTCCAGTAAATGTTTTAACATTGACGGGGAATGTGGTGGTGGTGATGGAGGTGGTGGTTGTGGTGGTGGTGGGGGTGGTGGTGGTGTGTGTGTGTGTGTGTGTGTGTGTGTGTGTGTGTGTGTCTGTGTCTGTGTGTGTGTGTGTGTCGGTGTGTGTGTGTGTGTGTGTGTGTGTGTGTGTGTGTGTGTGTGTGTGTGTGTGTGTGTGTGCACAGCGATTCAGAGAAAACTACTGGACTGATCTTCATGAAACTTTACATGAGTGTTCCTGGGTATTATATCCCCAGATTTTTTCTTCTTTTTTTGATAAATGTCTTTGATGACGTCATTTCCGGGCTTTTTGTGAAAGTTGAGGCGGCACTGTCAAGCCCTCATCTTTTGATCAAATTGATTGAAATGTTTTGTTGGTCACGCAATCTTCGAGGAAGTCCAGACTATTGGCAACGTAAACATTAGTTAATTAGTTTGTTCATTAAAGTTGTCATTAAAATCGAATTTTCACCAACAGATTTAAAAATGATTGCATCGTATTTCTAATCTTCTCTGGTTAAAACAAATAAAGATATATCATATTTACTCCAAAACTGTGCTCAGAATTACAGAAAATAGATTAAGTAAGTACTGTAAGCACGTAAGTACGTTCGCACGCTTCGCGGAGACGAACGTGACCAGTCTCGGTCTTCGGGTGTGGTTCGTCGAGACTTTCTAAATATAGTCTCGGCGATGACTGTTTTTTGGTGTTGATTTTTTAGTTTGATGCCGACCGATTGACTAAATGTTTTTATATCGCTTCACGCGACTTTGTTTTTCGTTTCCATCTTCCTCATTTTTACTGGCTTGTTTTTCATTGTGTATACTTATTGCTTTAACTTATAAAGCCCGTTTCCCATGATTTTATCTGACGTTAAAAAAAAAATGTTTTAACGTTAACGTGTGTTTGTTTCTCTCTCTTTCGACCCGGCTCTCCATTCTGTTATCTCTTGTTTCTTCCGTCCCAGACAGTTCAACACACACAGTTCTGTCTGTCTGTCTTGTTAAAGCCCTTGCCAATTTTCGAATGGGAATATCAGTCACCGAACCACATGAGCACAGATATGATAAAATTATACAAGCAGAGAAATTGCTTTGTCCCTTTTGCAAAACATGTATTGAAAGCGATGTTCATTTTGTATTTGTTTGTCCAGCATATGAAGACTTGCGTACAGAGTTTATTCCTGATAAATATTGTAGAATACCATGTACATTTAGGTTGTCAATACTTGTCAAGTCACAAAATCCTAAACTTGTGAAGAGCTTAGCCATTTTTATTTATAAGGCCAAAAAACGAAAAGAAATTGTTTTTGGTTGAGATGTGGGAAGTGTAGTTATATTACGTTCCTGTCAAGGAAAACCAGTATTTTTTGTCAGATGGATTTGTTCCAGTTTTACATATATATTAAGATTGAACCGTTATAGCAGATTGCATGTGAACATGTTTTCTATTTGTAATTGTGTTTCACCCTATTTATGGGCTAAAATAAAACATTCCTGAGTCCTGAGTCTGTCTGTCTGTCTGTCTGTCTGTCTGTCTGTCTGTCTGTCTCTCTCTCTCTCTCTCTCTCTCTCTCTCTCTTTTTTTTAACCCTCGCTATTGACTGTTTCTAAGTGCACTATATGTACTAATACGGCAGCGACGGCGCCATGTGTATTAGGCCATGACATTCTGATAATCATCGCTCCACGGCTATCGCCAGTTTCTCTCTGACAGCATGCTAAATTATTGCGCGAATCTATCAAAACAAGAATACAGAGTTATCTCCCATATGTTTTTAGCGAGCACTGATCTAAATTTGAGATCAGTGTTCGCGAGACGAAAATGATTGCAGATTGGCCGACTTCGACAGTGATCTCCGTTCTGTTCTACACAGTTATGATAAAGACATCGTTCTAAGGTCAAAACAAGTCGACATTTTGAGACTGCTGTCGGAAGGAGACCGTGATATATGGTTGCATATTACTCAACTGGTTACAGAAAAAATCGTCTGCACCGGCGCCAAAGTTGATTATCACGTGACACTTTAGAGTTGTTTGCACAGTATATACATCCGCGCAATTTAGCTCGCTTGAAACTGTCTTACATATCAATCCCTTTGTAATTCAAAAATTACACAACACCATGAAAAATCATTATCGACGATCGCGAATCTGCTTATATCCATAACACATTACGAAAAGATCTAAATATGTAAAAAAATCGATTTCCTCTCCAGAGAAGGAAAACCAAGGCATCCTGTCAGGGATAGAATGAGACCCGAAGGGAAGTAACTCATTTTTGACTTGAGTTCAGGGTGAGGCCATGAGGAATGGAAACCAATTCTCAACAATGAGCACTCACTGTTAAAGGTACCCTCCTTCCCGTGTAAACGATCATGTAAACCATCACTGATCCGACCAGGCTTTTACACGGGACACGTGCACAAATACCTACAGCCTGGAGTGGGAATTGTTGCTGAATTAATGTTGTAATTGAGTGACACTTATGTCAGCAAACGACTAATGATTTGTGGAAGCAATGAATAACCAAGAAGCACATGCACAGTTTAAAAAACGTCTTTCTTCGCCAATTTATGTGACCGATTATTACTTTATTGTAAGCTGAATCGATAGTTTGGTAATCCCATTTTGTAACAAAAACTACTGTTACATGACGTTAGGTCACAATTAAAGCTGGTACCCCTTACATTTTGGCAAGAGGTATCAATGCCCCTAGTTTGTCTCGCCAAAAGATATATCATACCTCAAATTTGTTTTTGGTATTTTATAGGACACAGTACCGCGTAGAACATAATTATCTCGTAACAGCTATCGTGTTTTCAGCGTTAGGGTCCGATGTTTTGACGAGAACAAGTATAATACGCCAACTTTCGCTTCGGCGTATCATACTTGTTCTCGTCTATATATCGGACCCAAGGACGACTGAAAAGGTCTTTAGAGGTCCTTGATCGGATCGCGGACCCTATCGCCTCGTTGAAACACGATAGCGTGTATATTGCGATTCTGACCAAGATTTTGTGTTGAAAACTTGCAAAGTGTACGTTTTTGCTTTGCTGCCGTTGTTTTTTGACGATCAATCAATCAATCAATATGAGGCTTATATCGCGCGTATTCCGTGGGTACAGTTCTAAGCGCAGGGATTTATTTTTTATTTTTTATTTTATTTTCTAATGCAATTTATATCGCGCACATATTCAAGGCACAGGGATTCATTTATGCCGTGTGAGATGGAATTTTGTTTACACAATACATCACGCATTCACATCGGCCAGCAGATCGCAGCCATTTCGGCGCATATCCTACTTTTCACGGCCTATTATTCCAAGTCACACGGGTATTTTGGTGGACATTTTTATCTTTGCCTATACAATTTTGCCAGGAAAGACCCTTTTGTCAATCGTGGGATCTTTAACGTGCACACCCCAATGTAGTGTACACGACTGCACGTGAAGTTCTCAACGTGCGCCCACCAAGAGTGATGCCTTCTATAGCGACATAAACACGCTGCATATGTTCTCAACGCAACGTCAAGTTTCAACAACGAGGAAGTGCCAAAAACAATTTCCTGTTTTGAGTAGGGTGGGGGGGGGGGGGGGTGTTGCTTTCCATTTTAGCTAATTACCTAAAGTCGCTTTAAACATGCACGCGCGCGGCACTAACGTGGCAAAAGGAACGTCCCTTCAAGTTGCCCCTCTGTGTAACTGGACGCCTTTCGAAGTTCGGAAATGTTGTTGTGTACAAGGGCGGAAATTGCATTATGTTCTGTTTCGTCGAAAATAAGCAAGTAGCATAGTTTACAAACATCTTTAGATATGGCATGCAAGCACCGGTAAGTAGAATTGTATGATAGCGGCTGAACGATCGTCTGTCAGTTAGTCAGCTAGTGCTAGAGTTGATTTTATAATTGTTTAACTGAAACGGATCCACGTGTTATCAGTTTTGTTGTTGTAAATATCCTATTGTACGACTTGCGTAGCAATAGGGACTGATCGCCCAAATACGGCTGTGTGGGACTATCCAAAAAACAACCGCCAAAACTCCCCCCCCCCCCCCCCCCACGTGGGTATCAGATCAGCAATATATATATGACGATCTGAGCCTTTTATCGCAAAATCAATTGCAACCAGCAGGAAAATATCAGTGTGGGGCGTGTCACTTCTTCAGAGCTGACAATTTATTTTCCCGTTTTGTATTTTTTAATACTTATTTTTCCTTGCCAAAAGTCATTGAGGAAAATGTTTGACCTTGCTTTGTGTTCCTGTTTTTTGCGTGTGTTTTTTCTTTCTTCCTTTTTTCCTGCGAGTTAATTTGTTTTTTTGGGTTTTTTCCGCCAACACTTATATATCTTAAATCTTTCGTCTTAGGAAAATAAAACGATTTTTTAATTAATAAAACAGCAAAATGAAATGAAACAAAATAAAATGAAGCAAAATGAAACAAAGTGAAAAACAAAGAAAAAAAAACCCCACCCACAAATAGAACAAAATTAACCAACAATAAGTGAAACGCAATTAAATTAAATAAATTAAAAGAAGTCATAAATAAAGAATGCTAGAAGCCATCCTTCTGACCCACTTAGGCCCTATCCCATTTCTGTGAGGCTTGTTTCGAAACAAAAACCACAACTATATACCCTTCTCTGGCCTGTAAGACATTACTTACTAAGCCTCAAACCCCATCCTGACCTCAGGTCAAAATGAGTTCGGCTCATTCTCTCCCTGACAGGATGCCTTGAGTTTCCTTGTCTGGCAAGGAAACCGATTTTTGTACATATTTAGAGCCTTTTGCAATGTCTTATGGATGTAAGCAGATTCGCGATCGTCGATCATGATTTTTCATGGTGTTTTGTAATTTTTAAATTACAGAGGAATTTTTATTTTAGACAGTTTTAAGCGAGCTATTTTCGCGGATGTATTTACTGTGCAAACAACTCTAAATATGGCATAAGTGTCACGTGATAATCAACCGTTTGGTTTCGGCCCTCGCTGGAGCAGACGATTTTTTTGACAGTGATGCAACCATATATTACGGTCTCCTTCCGGCAGCAGTCCCAAAATTTCGACTTATCATTTAGAACGATGTCTTTATCATAACTATGAAGAACAGAACGGAGATCACTGTCGAAGTCGACCAATCTGCAATCATTTTCGTCTCGCGAACACCGCTCGTGAACAACATATGAGAGATCACTCTGTATTCTTCTTTTGATAGATTCGCCGAAGGACTTTCGCGTTCGGTCAGAGAGACAACTGGCGATAGCCGTGGAGCGAGGATTATCAGAATGCCTCAAACCCATCATCTCAAAATGAAGATATTTTTCTCCCCTAAAAGCCAAAATAATGTCCCTACCCCGTCCCCACCCCATCTCTGTCTCTCTGTCTCTCTGTCTCTCTGTCTCTCTGTCTCTCTGTCTCTCTCTCTCTCTCTCTCTCTCTCTCTCTCTCTCTCTCTCTCTCTGTGTGCGAATGCGCGACAGTTGCCACAAGGCATTTTGACATGCATGCGCCTTGCCGCAATGTTTTTAACTAGGGTGGGTGCGCGCATTGTGCAATGCCATTGAAAGACGCACCCATAAAATACGGTAAGTTCATCAAGATCGTTTCTCTGTTCGAAGTTGTCTCTGCACTCATACGGCACCGTAACAACCATGACCCCCTCCCCCGCGCCTGTTTGGCACAAAATGCTATGGGATGATAGCAACCAGCTTTACATCGTAGTGGCTCGTTGCAGTTCAACTTTATCAGCTGTTTTGTGCGTGCGTACGCATGTGTCGGTCTTATTCTGTTAGTTTGTTGTTAACTTTTGTCATAAAAAAAATCATTGCTTACACTGAACTTGTTGCAACATTAAAAGCAACGCAGCCTTATTTTGAAACCTTCAAGAACCCCAAAAACAATCAGACTCATGAAGTCGAATTCGTACTTACAACTGATCATATAGATGTGACCGGTGTACGGTTTCTCTTCCGTTGCTGAAAAAAAATAGTACAGTGTCACTGTAATAAGGACTGAACATTCAGTAACCTCGGTGTCATCCCCACCTTCTTTAAGCAGAACGGCATTATGCATGAATGCCCTCAACTGAAAAGAAGGTATGTCCGAGACCAGGCAATATGACCCCCCCCCCCCCCCCCCGGTTCCTACACCACTGTATGGTATGTTTTTCTGTCCCCCTTTCGTTCTTTCTCGACATTTTGCAAAAACCAGCAATGACTAAGTTCCAACACACGCTCATTCGGTTCTATCTTCTAGGAAGATGAAACGATAAGGCGGGTAAAGTTAGCACCCATGAAACGCTTGTCAGACTCGCGCAAACAAGATGGCCGCGGGCGTGCCATACATAATGGACGCTGTTTACAAACCCGTATTTTGAGTCTTCGTCCTTCATATCACGAGTCGATATCTCGATCAATGACTGTGTTGCATTCTCTGTAGTGTGATTGTGAAATGACAATTGTCTTGGGTGATCTTTTAGAGCTGTGAGTTTTTGTTGTAAAAGGCCGGAATGTGTATGTCCCCGCAATTCCGAACTAAAGTTTGACCTCGAAGTTTTGTGTTTTGTTTTCTTCTTTCTGCTTTGCGGATTTAGGACGAGTCTAAAAATTGTACTTTGAGACCTTCTAAGCCAGAATTAAAAGTAGCTTGATTCAGATGCACACGCAAGGGTGTTTTTCGCATTGCTTTCAGAGTAAAGCAAAATGTCCCAAGTAAAGACATGCACCACAAACAAATCCAAGCAAAATACGCGAAATGTTTTCATCCCGAAATGATAGTCGGCCAACTGCATTGAGTAAAATTCATTTTATCATTAGTAAAAAACACCAAATGCCCCAGATAGACCAAAAAACACGTATTTTAGTGCCACGCCTCCTGTTTTTAGCAAACGCGGCATATCTGGGGCTAAGTGGTATTTGCAAGTGGTATGGTTTTCGTTCCCTGTCAGTCTCTATTCACCTTCCACGTACCCCGTTGCGTTTCAAAAGAAAGCATTGCTTTGCCTTGCCTAAACTTGACGCCGCAGGCTTTACTCGTTTAATAAAAAAGACAAAACAAACTCAAGCAGTCGGCGACAATAGACTGACGAAGAAGTCAAGGTCATATATTATTGTCTCTTTAATAATTTATTTTCCATGACATATTACCCGGCAAACGCGCCAAGACTTGTATTGTTTTTTTTATTTTGTCAAGTTTTGACTAAATATTTTAACATCGAGGGGGAATCGAAACGAGGGTCGTGGTGTATGTGCGTGTGTGTGTGCGTGTGTGTGTCTGTGTGTGTGTGCGTGTGTGTAGAGCGATTCAGACTAAACTACTGGACCGATCTTTATGAAATTTGACATGAGATATCCTGGGTATGAAATCCCCGAACGTTTTTTTCATTTTTTTGATAAATGTCTTTGATGACGTCATATCCGGCTTTTCGTGAAAGTTGAGGCGGCACTGTCACGCCCTCATTTTTCAACCAAATTGGTTGAAATTTTGGTCAAGTAATCTTCGACGAAGCCCGGACTTCGGTATTGCATTTCAGCTTGGTGGCTTAAAAATTAATTAATGACTTTGGTCATTAAAAATCGGAAAATTGTAAAAAAAAATAAAAATTTATAAAACGATCCAAATTTACGTTTATCTTATTCTCCATCATTTGCTGATTCCAAAAACATATAAATATGTTATATTCGGATTAAAAACAAGCTCTGAAAATTAAATATATAAAAATTATTATCAAAATTAAATTGTCCAAATCAATTTAAAAACACTTTCATCTTATTCCTTGTCGGTTCCTGATTCCAAAAACATATAGATATGATATGTTTGGATTAAAAACACGCTCAGAAAGTTAAAACAAAGAGAGGTACAGAAAAGCGTGCTATCCTTCTTAGCGCAACTACTACCCCGCTCTTCTTGTCAATTTCACTGCCTTTGCCATGAGCGGTGGACTGACGATGCTACGAGTATACGGTCTTGCTGAAAAATGGCATTGCGTTCAGTTTCATTCTGTGAGTTCGACAGCTACTTGACTAAATATTGTATTTTCGCCTTACGCGACTTGTTTTCTTTTGCCTGTTTACTCAACAAAAGCGAGTTAGAACTGCACTTAGTCTTGGAAATCCTGATGAGAACTCCTTTTAAAGCATCTTTGTCAATTGAAACAAGGTAAAGACGAACAGAATTTTAAAGTTGTCCACTATCAAATAACAAGTCCCACAGGAAGTGGGTAAACAGATATTATCTTAACAATCTTTGAGTCACAGGTGCTATATAGGTACTGGGTTCGGAGAGGGAAGAGAAACAAATCTTATAGGGAAAGGAACAAATGCCAGTTATCCCCTCCCCCCATCCCCCACCCCCCATCCGCTAAATAAAACACACACACAAATACAAAACAAACAAAAAATTACCTTTCCCCCTCCTCAATTTCAAAACCCTAACAGTAACCTTCACCCCCACCCCCCATCTCATTAAACAAACAAAAAGCGTCGACCCCCGAAAGTGTCTACACTGCCTGCGCTTGGAGAAACAAGGTATCTCAGAGAGACGGATGGACTGGTCTATTTGCTCTCTAATGCACACTTTTGACATTGTGATATGGAGATTGCGAAAGGGGTTACCAATTGGATTTGCTTTTCTTGACAGCTTTCATTGGCGCGACACCGGGAACAGACTACTTCCAATTCAGTAGGGGGGCGACTATCATGAACCCGGCGGGTCCCCAGGTGGCGGATAGGGGAACGGCCCCCAGATATGGGGGCCAGCTGCGAATATAGGATAAGCAGTCCCGGACCAGCTAGCGGTGTCTCTACCAGGACGGGGTGGGTTGGCAGATGGCACTGACTACCCTATAAATAACCTACGTTTCCGATGACGGTTACACCATGCGGGTAAGAGCCGCATTAAAAGCTCTAGCCCCGGGGTGGGACCCCCGGTAAGAAATCCCCCATGTGTTCCCAGGGTTAGGTTTTTGAGCCAGGAACTAAGGGCGGGGTAACCCCGAAAGAAACCTAAGGGCTGAAGTCGGAGGATCTGGGCCAACAGGCGCACCTTAACCAACCACAGATCCGCGCAAAAACGCAAAATGAAATGTCGACAGTCCTGCCGGACTGACGATCTAACAGCGAACGACAAGAAGAAGATTGGCGCGACAGACACACTGGGCTCATCCTTCCTGTTGTTTGAACAGTTTAAAGGCGCAGTCCTCCCATTGTAAACGACTGATTCGGTTGACCAAAACAGACCTGGCCAGGCTTTTACATGGGATAAGGCCAACCCTCCACTTGGACTCGTAACAAAAATCAACGGTCTGGATGCTTTCAAGGAAGTGTGGAAAAAGGTTTATGAATTAATTTCCTTTAAGACGGGCGCACTGGCCTAGTGGATAAGACATCGGCCTCCCAATCGGAAGGTCGTGGGTTCGAATCTCGGCCGCGCCTGGTGGGTTAAGGGTTCAGCCCATGAACGGAGAAGAAGAACTTGAGAAGAAGAAGATTTATCAGTCCGCGACATTCTTTCATAAACAAAAACCCAACCTAGGGAGCATTCATGATGTTGATTTCAGGTATATGTCAAAGTGGAGGGATGGTAATATGTCATGTACAAGCCAGGACACCGCAACACGGTGGCCTAGTGGTAAGGCGGCCGCCCAGTGAGCGGGAGGTCGTGGGTTCGAACCCCGGCCGGGTCATACCTAAGACTTTAAAATTAGCAATCTAGTGGCTGCTCCGCCTGGCGTCTGGCATTATGGGGTTAGTGCTAGGACTGGTTGATCCGGTGTCAAAATAGTGTGACTGGATGAGACATGAAGCCTGTGCTGCGACTTCTGTCTTGTGTGTGGCGCACGTTAAATGTCAAAGCAGCACCGCCCTGATATCACCCTTTGAGGTGGACTGGGCGTTAAGCAAACAAACAAACAAACAAACAAACAAACAAGCCAGGACCGAAATGAGATAGTGAGCAGAACTGTTTTTACGGGAAGGAGTGTACCTTTCAAATTGTTATGTAGTTCGGGTAGATAGATTTAGATTGCTGAAGTTGTATCAGACTGTACGAAAAGCTTACATTTGCAGAACTAAATTGTTTTCTGCAGATACCGTACCCTAATGATAGCGAAACGAATTCGATTATCAATCTCTCTCGCTCTGTCTCTCTCTTCCTCTCTCTTTTCATCTCTCTCTCTATCTCTCTCCTTAATCGTGTGTGTGCGCGCGTGTGTTAGTGTGTATGTGTGTGTGTGTGTGTGTGTGTATGTGTTTATGGTGGGATAGCTCGACTCCCGCGCGAAATTTAGGGCTTTACTTGGACACATAATTTTAATTCGACGTCCAAATAAAACACGTCTTCAAAATCACAAAATCACAAAAGCAAAAAGTATAGTGGAACTCTGCTTTAGACACCTAGTCTTTTCATGCTCAAAAAAACAAAAACAAAAAAAAACCACCCTTCCCCTACCCCACCTCCCCGGTTTTGTAAAGAAAATCTGGCCTGAAGTCTTTTCATGCGCAAAAAAAATTAAAAAAAAAAAAAAAATCTAAGCTTTCTGTCTGTGGCGGTTTGTAACTTGAATAACGACATCCAATAAAGTCTACCAATTACCTAATTCCTTTCTAAGCTCTCTGTCTCTGACGGATACATATGAATAACGACATCCAATAAAGTCTACCAACAGCTGCGAAAACTTTTAAGAAACTTGAAACTCATCAAAAGGAATGAGTTGCACCTTGGGTCATTTCGGTCCTGAATTTCCCGACCTGAGCCAGGCAAAGCAGGAAAACAATACAACGTAATTCCTTTCTAAGCTTTCTTTCTCTGACGGCTTGCCTTTGAATAACGACATCCAATAAAGTCTACCAACTATCAGCTGCGGAGACATTTGTCTCGAAAAAATACGCCGAGAGGCGTTAAAGTTCCCCTTGGTTTGTCCCTGTCAACAACAAAAAAATTGGGATTACTGGTAGCATTTTTGTACTACCACGCATATGTAACGCTATTTTGATAAAGTTGATAGTATTTACAGCTTTCCGGTCATATGTCCGGCTATCACTCACTTTTAGGTGGCAGATGTCCAGATATAACACGTGTTTCAGAATCTCTATTTTTGGGTGTGTAACTTTCAATAATGAGTGGGTTTTTTTTTAAATCTCAAAAAGTATTCTTAAAGTCTAACACATGTTTACACTCGCACTCCGTGTCTGTAGCTTTAGAAATAAACAAGTCCAGATATAACACATTTTACTTTGCGGCAAATGTCCAGATATCCCCCCCTCAGACATGTATGTGTGTGTGTGTGTGTGTGTGTGTGTGTGTGTGTGTGTGAGTGTGTGTGTGTGTGCGCGTGTGTAAGCGAGACATAGACAAAGACAACCATTCAGAAAAAGACAGCCTGCATGCATTTTTGCCCACTGAAATTGGGCGCACTGAAAACTGAAAAATATCAAGTTTCATTTGTTTTAGCAAACATCCGTCGAATCACATTAACCCCATTTTTCAATAAAAGCAAACACCACACCACACCACACCCCCCCAACTCCATCCCCCCCCCCCCCCCCCCCCCCCCCCCACAAAAAATACCACACAGACACAAAACCCATTACAAGAAAGAGAGAGGGAGGGAGGGAGGGAGGAGGGAGGGAGGGAGGGAGGTAGGGAGTGAGAGAGAGAGAGACACAGAGAGACAGAGACAGACAGAGACAGAGACAGACATTGGAGACAGAGACACAGTAAACAGAAAAGGAAATTGAAAAAAAATGTGCGCGCGCTGTGATTGGCTTAAAGCTACTCTAGCATTGCAGCAATTCCCCTGCGCGTGATTTCAAAATCCGCCATGTTTGAACAGTGTTTGTTTGATTGTAGTCTGGTGCGACCGGTTTGTCTTTTTAATATTGATGGACGTGGTTACCCGGCACCCGGTTGCTATGGGCGTGCTATATAAATTATCGTGTGATGGATCTACCCCGGGGTGGATCGAAAAACTTGGGTTTCTCGGGAACTGCGCGTCAGTGGGCCGGAATAGCTCGTCAGAAGAAGGAGAGAGACAGAGACCGACACAGTCACCATGGAGTTTCGTTCACTCTTGATTTCCCTGTTGCTGGTTTTCCTCTCTCAAGGTGAGTGAAATACTATGGATGATGACAGAATATGAACTCCATTTTGAACAAAGCGAAAAAAGGATTCCTTTCAGCTTTTGTTTTTCTTGCTTTTTTTCTTTTTTCTTTTTAACTTTTTTTTCTTTTCTTTTCTCCTTTGTTTTTCGGAAATAAAAAAGAAATTAAGTAACTGTATGCTCAGACGGATTTGTCTTCTCATTGGATCCCGCTTTCTTATTCCCTTCTTCCCCAAGGTAAGAAAATAACTCAATTATTTTGCAAATGTATTCTTCTCTGAAGTATTGATTTCTAAGTTTAAAACTGAAAGTACTTAAAAAAGTGAAGTTCTATATAGACAATTTACATTTTATTGGAGCTAGTCAATGAATACAATGAACTATGAACTACGTGAATACCTATTTACTTTCGCTTTTCCTTGTTTTTTTAATACGTTTAATGCATCTATTTTTTCTTTTATCTTTTAATTTGAGAGTGTGTGGTGTGGTTTTGTTTTTAAATAGGAGTGTTAAAGGCAAGAAAAAACAAACAAAATAACGACTGAAAATTAAATATGGGTATTCATGCAGACTTTTCACAAAATTATCTACTGAAACAGTAAACTCTCTCTCTCTCTCTCTCTCTCTCTCTCTCTCTCTCTCTCTCTCTCTCTCTCTCTCTCTCTCTCTCTCTCTCTCTCTCTCTCTCTCTCTCTCTCTCTCTCTCTCTCTCTCTCTCTCTCTCTCTCTCTCCAAGTTTAACAATTTGAAAGTGTTAGAAGAATATTGTGAGTCGAAACAAGTTTCAAGTCAAGCGAATATTCCTCTACTTACAGTACCTGAAGTTTTTTACGCACTTACACACCTTAAGCAAACAGGCTCCCGGGGAATCGACGGCCTCGATGGTAGGATTCTTAAATTGTCAGCCCCTGTAATTTCTGAAACACTCACTTACCTTTATAATCTTTGTTTAGGAAAAAATTATTTCCCAGTCGCCCTGAAACAGGCTAAAGTCATTCCTCTGTTTAAATCAGGTGACAAAAAAGACCCATCAAACTATAGGCCAATTTCAATATTGTCTGTTTTATCAAAACCACTTGAAAAACACATTAACAAACATATTCTAACGCATCTTAACCAAAACAATTTACTTCACCCTAAACAATCGGGTTTTAGAGCTAACCATTCCTGCCATACTGCCTTAGTTTCTCTTGTTGATCAATGGCTGGAGAAAATCAACGACAATGAATTCTGTGGTGCCATTTTTGTTGATTTTGCTAAAGCCTTTGACGTTATTGATCACACGTTATTACTGAGAAAATTCGCATTGTATGGCGTCGGAATCGAAACTGTCAAACTTATTAGTTCATTTCTCACCGGCAGACAACAAACTGTACTAACAAACGCCTCGGCGTCGAGCATGCAAGAAGTAAAATACGGTGTACCACAAGGATCGGTTTTAGGACCCCTCCTCTTCTCTATATACATTAATGACCTCCCCCTATATATTCAAAATGTATGTGAACTTTTTGCAGATGACACCACAATTCACTCCAGCAACACAAATTTAACTCGCTTATCAGAATCACTTCAACCAAGTTTAAACCAGTCGACAGCGTGGACTGAACTAAACCACATGTCTCTTAACCCAAAGAAAACCAAATATATGGTCATAACAACAAGACAAAAACGCCAGAATATTTATTCAGCTGGTCCTGCTTTAATGATAGATGGTGAAATAGTGGAAAAAGTCGACCATCACAAACTGCTGGGTGTTAATATCGATAACAACTTGTCTTGGTCAACCCACATAGAGCAACTTAGTAAAGTGGTGTCAAAGAAAGTGTACCTCTTATCTAGAATTAAACACTTCCTGAACTGCCACACCAGAAAATTATTCTTCATTGCTCATATTCAATCTGTTATTGATTACGCATCCACTCTATGGGACTCAGCAAGTGAAAATTCCTTAAAACCACTTAGCAGATTACATAAAAGAGCGCTAAAAGTAGTATTACAAAAGCACACTACCCTCACAGAGTTAGACTACATACATTTAGGGATCTTACCTCTAAAGTCAAGACTGCTTTTTAACAAAGGAATCTTTATGCATAAAATTATATCCGAAACTTTACCCCAAACCATTTGTTCAAAGTTCTCTTTGAAGAATTCACACCACCTTATGAAATTTAACACTCCTCTTCCTAGGATAGACTTATTTAAGTCTAGTCTAGTTTATTCAGGTGGCCGTCTCTGGAACGCTCTTCCGAATGCCTTACGGGAAGCTACCAGCACAGATTCTTTCAAAAACAAATATATATCCCATTTAATGAAAATAGTATATTCTTGATTGTTATGTCCTTTGAGACACAGTCACTCACTTTTGATTTATTGTTTTGTTTATGAAATTATGATGTTCTGCATAATATCCATTGTCTTGCAGAGTTGATGTACTATTGCATAGTATTCTTACTCTAATTGACTTGCAAATTTTTGCTTTGCACCTTGTCTTGAACATGTATAAACTACAATGTTTCATATAATGCACGTATGTACATAAACTTATACTGTTTTACTAATTATGTAAGTATTGTAGTAGTAGTAGTAGTAGTTTTTATAGTAGATTTAGTCCCTCTTTAGGGCGAGGGCCAGATGCAAAAAAGTATACCAATGCTTATTCTGTTACCCTCGTAAAATAAAGAATTGTCATTGTCTCTCTCTCTCTCTCTCTCTCTCTCTCTCTCTCTCTCTCTCTCTCTCTCTCTCTCTCTCTCTCTCTCTCTCTCTCTCTCTCTCTCTCTCTCTCTCTCTCTCTCTCTCTCTCTCTCTCTCTCTCTCTCTACTATACTAAGAGTCAAAGCCATCAGGCAAATGTTCTACTGTCTCTTCCCTTGTAGGATGTGTGAATTCACACATTTGAGAGCTGTGGTCTTTCTTTATTTATTTCCATTCAACATTTTGTTTGTTTGTTTCTGTGTTGCAGAAGTGCAAGGGGCGTACAAACAGATCAACGAAGTCTGTGTCGCAGGCACTGACACGTGTGTCCACGGAACTCTGTCCCTGGCCTGCGACCCTGTGGCTGCTGTGTGTTGTGAGTCATTATTTCAAATTGAAGTACTGTATTTTTGCTTTCAATCAGATGTTTGTTGTGATTTAGGACATCCTAAGCTAGCTCGTTTCATAACTACCAACTCGTATAGTATACGTTATTTGTATTTTTGACCAAAATGTGACATTGACATTTTGGCCAAGCAATCTTCGACGAAGGCCGGACTTCGGTATTGCATTTCAGTTTGATGGCTTAAAAATTAATTAATGACTTTGGTCATTAAAAATCTAAAAATTGTAAACAATTTTTTTTTTTATAAAACGATTTAAATTTACGTTCATCTTAAAAACAAGCTCTGAAAATTAAAAATATAAAAATTATGATTAAAATTAAATTTCCGAAATCGTTTCAAAAACTAGTTCATCTTATTCCTTGTCGGTTCCTGATTCCAAAAACATATAGATATGATATGTTTGGATTAAAAACACGCTCAGAAAGTTAAAACGAAGAGACGTACAGTAAAGCGTGCTATGAAGCACAGCGCAACCGCTGCCGCGCCAAACAGGCTCGTCACTTTCACTGCCTTTTGCACTAGCGGCGGACTACGTTCAGTTTCATTCTGTGAGTTCCACAGCTTGACTAAATGTAGTAATTTCGCCTTACGCGACTTGTTTCACTTTCGAGTATGCGGACGACTGAACTTGACCGCTAAAAAGTAGTCCTTTCGGAATCATTACGCCGAGTCTGAACATGAGGTCCGAACATTGTTTTTAGGCAGGATCTAGGTGAAAGCGAGGCTGTTCTTATCTCTGTATACAGTCGAGAGAGAGAGAAATACATGTCGAGACATAGTGCTTTATCATTTCAGATTCCTTGCTCGTTAAGGCTATTAAATTCAGAAAAACCTTATTTCAAATTCGACAAAAGTAGTGGTGAACCATTACAAAAAAGGAACAACACTTAAAGGAAGAAAAGTACAAAACAGCACACAGAAAACCCACCACCATCGAAACAAACAAGAACAACACACACATTAGAAAGAGCACATATTGTTGTCATTTCGTATTTTGAAGGACAACAACGAAACACTACGGGCTCGTGGAATAAACTGCCATCTTGATTGACCAAAAGCCATGTTTGGATCACAGATCCAATTAACGTATAATGACTCAGGATAATATAGATGATTTCCCGTCCATCTTGTACAGTCACATCAGTTGATTTCGCCAACTATCGGACGTGCATGTCATTTCTATTTCCGTAAAAAGAAGATGAAAGTCACTTCACTCATCATACTGATGTATGGTACATAAGCTTAAACAAAAAGTTATGGCGATAAATTGGTCACCCCAACTAAAGGATTAATTTCCGTGTCATTTCTTTTCAACGTTCTATGCCAACAAAACAACCTTTTCTGGATAAAAGCAAATGGTTTGACTTTCTCCTGTGATGTAAAAGTTGCCAAGAACTGCATATTGTGACTTGTTTTTACTTGGCATCTTGCGTTTTTGTCAGGGCCATTTTGGGGGTCACGTGATCCCTGAAAGAGAAATCTGTTATCGGAACGGTGTGCCAGATAGCCATATTGAGTGCCGTAAATGGCGAAGAAAGTTTGAACGAAATGACACGGGAATTAATGTTTTAGGTGGGGTAATTTGTTTCTCCCATTAATTGAATTGATTTTTATACTTGTTTTAGGGGCCACAGCACCGTAGAGACACAGCTGTGACTATTGACATCATGCCTTTTGGGATGCTTGTCAACTTGTGATTGTGTAACTTGGTTTAACGTACCGCAAACGTTTCCTGGGGTTCCCGTTTTTCCTGCTGTGCACACACACATCTCGGACCCGGCGTCACCCGCACACATCGTTGTCGCGTCACACGAACTTGTGTCATTCGAGTCGCAGCTGTGACCAAATGTTTTGACTGTAATGGCCTCCGTCTGAAAAATCCAGTAAAGCATATTCGAAAAAGATTATTGAAGGACTATGAAAGAAGTCATGTGTCAATTGAAAAACCCAGCAGAGTATTCAAAACAAATTTGTCCACAGACTATAACCAAAGTGCAATACCCACTGAACATTAAAGGCATACTAACGCACTAGTACTCCCGTGTTTACAAAGTGTAGTTTGCCCACAATCGATGTCAAACGCACCATAAGACCATATAATGACGATACGTCACCATGCGCGGACCATAATACATGCATTACAGCTTGTTCTAGCCTCTAAAAAAGTGAGGATGTCAACAAAGCCGCGGTGTTCTCTCCCTTGCATCAACGTTACATGTGTTGCCAAATCTATAAATAGGACGATCCAGATCAAAATGAAAATTCAAATATCTCAACATTTAAGGGGTCCTAGACCACAATATTTTGCAGGGAACTTAAAGGCATATGTACGCGCTCCCGTGTTTACAAAGTGTAGTTTGCCCATAATCGATGTCAAACGCACCATAAGACCATGTAATGACGATATGTCGCCATGCGCGGACCATATACATGCATTACAGCTTGTTCTAGCCTCTGAAAAAGTGAGGATGTCAACAAAGACGCGGAGTTATTTCCCTTGCGTCAACGTTCCCTCTGTTGGCAAATCTATAAATAGGACGATCTAGATCAAAATAAAAATTCAAATATCTCAACATTTAAGGGGTCCTAGACCACAATATCTTGCAGGGAACTTAATTTAGCATGTCTCCAGCTGTTGGTAAAGCAATTAGCGTGTATAGTCATCAAGTACATATGGCTTTAATTTAGTCTGTCTCCAGCTGTTGGTAAAGCAATTAGCGTGTATAGTCATCGAGTACATATGGCTTTAAGTAAAGCATCCCTAAAAGATTATCAAAAGACAATGACAAAAGTTGTGTGGTATACCCGTCATGCGCTTGTGCAGCCGCAGCGCCTTAGGACGGGTATCCTTGGCATTCGTTGTCATTAATCCAACAAAATAAGGGCACAAATTTGTGGCCCACAAACTGCCAATGTGCCTCACAATTTTTTAATTTGTTGGATTAATGACATCGAATGCCAAGCATAGACGGGTTTACCCGTCCTCTCCGTTCCGGGATTTTCCAGAAATGCTATGTCACTGCTGACACAAAAATAGCAGCCAATGGCTTGGTAGGATACCTCATTCTCATGAATAAACATAAATGGTGACGCGGTTTTGCGTCTGAAGGCTATTTTCGGCCTTGGCGACAGGGTAAGGGAGAGAAATCTCGACTCGTCAAAATGGCTAACGGGGACAGTCAGTCGACCGGGCCCAAGTAGGGAAAAACAAAGCCGGACTGACGCTACAGGCGGTGAAAATGATTATGGATACTGACAGGGGAAGATGGAGATCTTCTTTCGGACGATTCGTGGGAAACAGGTAGATGATAGTGATTATAATCCTTTCTTGGAGCGAGCAAAACAGCCACGTGTTTTTGATCCACAGGCACCGGAACTTGCATGCGGAAGATGCGCCGGACTGATTTTTCAAAAGTTCATATTTAAACATCATTATAAGCCAAACTAATTATTATTTCCATGATTAGACACTAAAAACAGATTCTTGGATCAAATTCCCTTACAAATAACATAGGTTTTACTTACCTACCTACTGCCAGTTTGGAGCTAGAATTTTTTGTGAATTATTACACCCCGAACTCCAATATTCCCTGGCAGTCAGGAATGCACATACGCAAGTTTTGATTGGCAGCGAAAGGGTTAAGAAAGTGCCTTCAATTTGTGCATGAAGCCCTACCGTTATTGTTCTTGAAGAATGCGGATTTTGTTTGTGTTCAGTCTGCAAAAACCTACAATTCTAAATCTCTTTCTGACATGTCGCATAACTAATGTCTCCAACGACTTAATATTTGTATGTTACGACATGAGTGAGCACAAAGCTCGGAAAGTTTGAAGGCAATACGTTACCGAGTTACTGAAATGTACCGTGTATTTTTTGTAACGTTACCCGCTAACATGGATTAAAAACCGCCTTTTATGCAAAACTTGTTCAGGTTTAGCTGTTATGATTTTTGTCGCTTTTAACGTGGCAACCTTGCACGTAGAATCATTCTGTTTTCTGATTGTGGTAAGGGAATGGATTGTTGGATTTACTTCTTCAAAGATGACTGCTGACAGGAAGCAAAATCCCAGCAAACGCAATGAATTTTGGATATTTGTCTGCAAAGGGCAAACTTTATATGCGTAGCGGTTGTTTTGCCAGCGAGATCTCACGACAATTCGGCTAGGCATACGATCGACGCAATGGTAGCTAACTACCCGTTTAGTTGTAGTAACTACTGGGTGTTTCAGTGATCCAGGCAGGACAGGGGTGCTCGGCAGATGGCTACGCGAACCTCTGCGTGTCAGGGGCAGATTGCACAGACAACCTGTGCACATGTGGCGCGGTCTACGCCGCAAATGACGGTGGTCTATGTGGTACGTATTAATAACGAAGGGCGGCTGTACTAAGCCTTGGCGTGCCTGCACCTAAAATGATATGGCCGACTGGCATGTAGCTTAGAACTGTAAGGCCATTCTTAAAGGCAAACCCCGGCCTCTCGTGAAAACTCACCATCTCAGATCTGGTCTGGCTTACAAAGGGTAAGTGGCTTTCACACAAAAAATAATTCATACTCACCTGAGCAAGCAGTCAGGGTGTTGAGTTTTGCTATGTTTCCAAGTGGAGGGATGGTCTTATTCCATATACAGGCTTGGCTGGATGTGAGATGGTTTAACAAAACTGTTTTCATGGGAAGTACTGTGCCTTTGAAAATAGGCTACATCTTCCTGTGCAGAGCATCTTGCGAGTCATCTTCAATCCATCCATGTCATGATAGCTCCTTTCTTCCTTTTTTGGTTAACTTCCACACTCAAGAGCATGTATGAGAATCGCGTGTAAGGCGGTCTTTCAACTCAAAGATAGGGTTAATAGTGCGCTTACTTCCGAAAAAAATCATGGATATGTAACATTGTCACTTCACGATACAAGTCATTTTTAGCAGGGTTAACAGGCGTGAGTCTTCAGCAAGGGAATCATCTGTGTAATGCATGGTCGTCATTTTGCATTTGGTAAGATACATTTCAAACAGCAACAGGGGATGGGTGGGGGTGGAGCGCATGCCAAAACTTAACAGAGGGAATGGGGAGGGAGCTCACGAATTCACGCGCGCGCTCACGTACTTGCGCCATGACGCAAAACAGTAGCAAATCAGCCAGGTGTGATCAACCAAGGACTATGAGTAAGCGCATGCCTGCTTGACTGACTGACTGACTGACTGACACAATGACTGATGCAAAGATTATTCGAACATAAACGATTGGCTGACCGATTCAATGATCGATGGACTGACAGAACTTTTCATTGTTTCCAGAGCTAAAGGATTCCACAGCTTTGCACGGTGGGGCCTGTTCAGATACATCGGATTCTGAAAAGTTTTGTGCGGAAAGTTCCAACCTTCGCTGCGTGAACGAAATCTGTGTCTGTGATGTTGATTTCAAGCTTGACATAACCACAGGCGCATGCAGTAAGTCTATATTAGCTTGATTTTCAGTGGAAATAATGATTGCTACTCTGTATCTCTAGTCCTTCGATAAACGTAATGCAATGATTTGCTGGACTTTCAGTAACCACACAACTTTTTTCATTGTCTTTTGATAATCTTTTAGGCATGCTTTACTTTAATGTTCAGTGGGTATTGCACTTTGGTTATAGTCTGTGGACACATTTGTTTTGAATACTCTGCTTTTCTTTCTTTATTTGGTGTTTAACGTCGTTTTCAACCGTTCAAGGTTATATCGCGACGGAATAGTCTGCTGGGTTTTTCAATTGACACATAACTTCTTCCATAGTCCTTCAATAATCTTTTTCGAATATGCTTTACTGGATTTTTCAGAGGCCATTACAGTCAAAACATTTGGTCACAGCTGCGACTCGAATGACACAAGTTCGTGTGACGCGACAACGATGTGTGCGGGTGACGCCGGGTCCGAGATGTGTGTGTGCACAGCAGGAAAAACGGGAACCCCAGGAAACGTTTGCGGTACGTTAAACCAAGTTACACAATCACAAGTTGACAAGCATCCCAAAAGGCATGATGTCAATAGTCACAGCTGTGTCTCTACGGTGCTGTGGCCCCTCAAACAAGTATACACATCAATTCAATTAATGGGAGAAACAAATTACCCCACCTAAAACATTAATTCCCGTGTCATTTCGTTCAAACTTTCTTCGCCATTTACGGCACTCAATATGGCTATCTGGCACACCGTTCCGATAACAGATTTCTCTTTCAGGGATCACGTGACCCCCAAAATGGCCCTGACAAAAACGCAAGATGCCAAGTAAAAACAAGTCACAATAGGCAGTTCTTGGCAACTTTTACATCACAGGAGAAAGTCAAACCATTTGCTTTTATCCAGAAAAGGTTGTTTTGCTGGCATAGAACGTTGAAAAGAAATGACACGGACATTAATCCTTTAGTTGGGGTGACCAATTTATCGCCATAACTTTTTGTTTAAGCTTATGTACCATACATCAGTATGATGAGTGAAGAGACTTTCATCTTCTTTTTACGGAAATAGAAATGACATGCACGTCTGTTAACCCGTGATTTGTAAAAATGTAAAAATATTTTACAAATCACGTCGAACTTAAAACCGCGATTTGTAAAAATGTAAAAATGGAAAAATATCGCATTCCACAAAGTAATGCATGCCTTTTATTATTATTATTTTTCTTGTTTAGAGCCTCTACGCTGAGTGGTGGGGGTGGTTTTAGTTCCACATCCCATTTTGGTGCAATCCCATTTTGCCGCCGTCCCATTTTTTGCCCCATCCCATTTTCGCGACATTTCACAAGCCAAACGTCATTTTACTAACATGTCATAACAATAGCGCGACATCCCATTTTGACACCATATCCCATTTGGCCGCCATGCCGTTTCACCGCATTCCATTAGCGTCATTTTACTACCGTGTCATAACAATAGCGCGACATCCCATTTTGAAACCATCCCATTTGGCCGCCATCCCATTTTTACATTTAGTCAAGTTTTGACTAAATGTTTTAACGTAGAGGGGGGAATCGAGACGAGGGTCGTGGTGTATGTGCGTGTGTGTGTGTGTGTGTGTGTGTGTGTGTGTAGAGCGATTCAGACTAAACAACTGGACCAATCTTTATCAAATTTGACATGAGAGTTCCTGGGTATGAAATAACCGAACTTATTTTTCATTTTTTTGATAAATGTCTTTGATGACGTCATATCCGGCTTTTTGTGAAAGTTGAGGCGGCACTGTCACGCCCTCATTTTTCAACCAAATTGGTTGAAATTTTGGTCAAGTAATCTTCGACAAAGCCCGGACTTTAGTATTGCATTTCAGCTTGGTGGCTTAAAAATTAATTAATGACTTTGGTCATTAAAAATCTAAAAATTGTAAAAAAAAATAAAAAGTTATAAAACGATCCAAATGTACATTCATCTTATTATCCATCATTTTCTGATTCCAAAAACATATAAATATGTTATATTTGGATTAAAAACAAGCTCTGAAAATTAAATATATAAAAATTATTATCAAAAATTAAATTGTCGAAATCAATTTAAAAACACTTTCATCTTATTCCTTGTCGGTTCCTGATTCCAAAAACATATAGATATGATATGTTTGGATTAAAAACACGCTCAGAAAGTTAAAACAAAGAGAGGTTCAGAAAAGCGTGCTATCCTTCTTAGCGCAACTACTACCCCGCTCTTCTTGTCAATTTCACTGCCTTTGCCATGAGCGGTGGACTGACGATGCTACGAGTATACGGTCTTGCTGAAAAATGGCATTGCGTTCAGTTTCATTCTGTGAGTTCGACAGCTACTTGACTAAATGTTGTATTTTCGCCTTACGCGACTTGTTATATTTAGTCAAGTTTTGACTAAGTATTTTAACATCGAGGGGGAATCGAAACGAGGGTCGTGGTGTATGTGCGTGTGTGTGTCTGTGTGTCTGTGTGTGTGTGTGTGTGTGTGTGTGTGTGTAGAGCGATTCAGACTAAACTACTGGACCGATCTTTATGAAATTTGACATGAGAGTTCCTGGGTATGAAATCCCCGAACGTTTTTTTCATTTTTTTGATAAATGTCTTTGATGACGTCATATGATATGTTTGGATTAAAAACACGCTCAGAAAGTTAAAACAAAGAGAGGTACAGAAAAGCGTGCTATCCTTCTTAGCGCAACTACTACCCGCTCTTCTTGTCAATTTCACTGCCTTTGCCATGAGCGGTGGACTGACGATGCTACGAGTATACGGTCTTGCTGAAAAATGGCATTGCGTTCAGTTTCATTCTGTGAGTTCGACAGCTACTTGACTAAATATTGTATTTTCGCCTTACGCGACTTGTTGTCCCTTGACTTTGGAGATGACAAGAAAATATCGGGCGCAAAAACGTGATTTGTAAAAATTGTTACAAATCACGGGGCGCGCCCTGAGATTTGTAAAAAATTGTTACAAATCGCGAGGCGCGCCCCGTGATTTGTAACATTTTTTACATTTTTACAAATCACGGGTTAACAACGTCCGATAGTTGGCGAAATCAACTGATGTGACTCTACGGGAATTCATCTTTATCCTGAGTCATAGTGCTTTACTATTTCACATTCTTTGCTCGCAAAGGCTATTAAAGGCACAGTAAGCCTCCCGTAAACCATCACAGGTACTGTCAGGCTTTTACACACAGTACAAACACCCTTCCATTTGAACGCTCACCAAACGGGAACATCCTAGGTGCCCTACGTAAAGAGCGAGCAATTTTTAAAGAATTAATTTTACGGATTGTCTCAGAGACAATCGGACCGTGGTGCATTTTGGCACTAGACCTAACTTTTAAAATCTAAATAATAAATTGACAGCTTGTTACACAAACATTCTTAAAGCATAAAAGAATTCTTTTTTCATCAAGACAAGATCAGTACAATTCGAAGTTTTGAAAGTTTGAAAAAAGAAAATCCCGGAAGCAGGGTCACGCAAGGTCGTGGTTCTCGTAGCAGACGACGGTTTATGCCTATCACCAGTTCCTCTGAACAGTCAAAAGCCATCGTTAGAGTTCTTGTGAACCACAGCCGTTTGTTTCGTGCATAGTAGTAGCATAAGAGCGGGGTAGTACTTGCGCTGAGAAGGATAGCACGCTTTTCTGTACCACTCTTCGTTTTAACGTTCTGTGCGTGTTTTTAATCCCAAGCGCAAGACAAATTCTTCTATGGAAATTGAAGCCAATAAAATTTGAGTTGAGTTGAGTTGAGTTGAGTAGCCAGAGGTACATAATAACGTGCTATTGCAGATAAGCTCACATCGAGTCGCATTCAAATTACTAACTGACGACTACATTGTGAAAAAGGGAAACTGGATCACACGTGTTCACGATGGCTCAGGGGTAAGATAGACCACGCAAAAATAAGTTCTTTGAAAATTGCTCGCTCTTTACGGGGGGCACCAAGGATGTTCTCAAGCGGTGAGTGTTTAAATGAAAGGGTGTTTGTACTGTGTGAAAAGCCTGACAGTATCTGTGATGGTTTACAGGAGGCTTACTGTGCCTTTAAATTCAAAACCTATTAAATCTGATATCAAATTCAACAAAAGTAGTAGTGAATAATTACAAACAAGTCGCGTAAGGCGAAAATACAACATTTAGTCAAGTAGCTGTCGAACTCACAGAATGAAACTGAACGCAATGCAACGCAGCAAGACCGTATACTCGTAGCATCGTCAGTCCACCACGCACGGCAAAGGCAGTGAAATTGACAAGAAGAGCGGGGTAGTACTTGCGCTGAGAAGGATAGCACGCTTTTCTGTACCACTCTTCGTTTTAACTTTCTGAGCGTGTTTTTAATCCAAACATATCATATCTATATGGTTTTGGAATCAGGAACCGACAAGGAATAAGATGAAAGTGTTTTTAAATTGATTTGGACAATTTAATTTTGATAATAATTTTTAATTTTCAGAGCTTGTTTTTAATCCAAATATAACATATGTATATGTTTTTGGAATCAGAAAATGATGGGGAATAAGATGAACGTAAATTTGGATCGTTTTATAAAAAACATATTTTTTTTACAATTTTCAGATTTTTAATGACCAAAGTCATTAATTAATTTTTAAGCCACCAAGCTGAAATGCAATACCGAAGTCCGGGCTTCGTCGAAGATTACTTGACCAAAATTTCAACCAATTTGGTTGAAAAATGAGAGCGTGACAGTACCTCCTCAACTTTCACGAAAAGCCGGATATGACGTCATAAAAGACATTTATCGAAAAAATTTTAAAAAATGTCTGGGGATTTCATACCCAGGAACTCTCATGTCAAATTTCATAAAGATCGGTCCAGTAGTTTAGTCTGAATCGCTCTACACACACACACACAGACACACAGACACACAGACACACATACACCACGACCCTCGTCTCGATTCCCCCCTCTACGTTAAAACATTTAGTCAAAACTTGACTAAATGTAAAAAGGAACAATAAAGGAAGAAAAGTACAAAACAGCGCACAGAAAACCCAACACCACCGACAATAACAAGAATAACACACACATTAGAAAGAGCACATATTGTTGTCATTTCGTATTTTGAAGGACAACAGCGAAACACAGACAGACAGACAGACAGACAGACACACACACACACACACACACACACACACACACACACACACACACACACACACACACACACACACACACACATCAAAACACACTCACACACACACACACACATACACTCACTCACACACTCACACACACACACACACACACACACACACACACACACTCACACACACTCACACACTCACACACACTCACACACACACACACACTCACACACACACACACACTCACACACACTCACACACACTCACAGACACACACACACTCACACACACACACACACTCACACACACACACACACACTCACACACACACACACACACTCACACACACTCACAGACAGACAGAGAGACAGTCAGACGGACAGAGACTGTTACTGCCAGAAACAGAGCGAGAGCACAGCGTTGTACAGAAATATTCGGAACAATATATGTTTTTAAGACAAAAAACACCAAGCCCTTCAGATTATAGAATAAAGTTGAAATGTCTATGATTCTATATTCTATGTGTGATTGTATAATCTGACAGAGAATGTGACACCGACCAAAGTAGGCGCAGCTTGCACTGCCGAAGGTACCGGTGGAGAGTGTGGAGCACACGCTACGTGCTCGGCGACCAATGTACTCTGCGAGTGCAAAGCAAATTACTACGGAGTCACCGGGGGAGATTGTTGTAAGTTCAGTGATAACACACACACACGCACACACGCACGCACGCACGCTCGCACACACACACACACACTGAGACGCACGCACGCAGGCACACACACACGCACGCACTCAGGCAGGCACGCACGCACGCACACACACATACACACACACACACACACGCACGTACGCACGCACATACACACACACACACGCACACACACACACGTAACACACACACACACAAGAACAACAAACACGATATCTTTTTCCCTATCTCTGTCTCTCTCTCTAGACCCCCCCCCCACCACACACACACACACACACATAACTCCATAGCGTGCAGTGTGCTCACCCAGCAGTGACAACCAACACATCCAACCCAAGATGACAATCTATAGGACATGATATTGAAAGCTTTCTTATCTTATCTTATGCTTATCTTATCTTATGCTTATCTTATCTTATCTTATGCTTATCTTATCTTATGCTTATCTTATGCTTATCTTATCTTATGCTTATCTTATGCTTATCTTATGCTTATCTTATGCTTATCTTATCTTATGCTTATGCTTATCTTATGCTTATCTTATGCTTATCTTATGCTTATCTTATCTTATGCTTATCTTATCTTATGCTTATCTTATCTTATGCTTATCTTATGCTTATGCTTATCTTATGCTTATCTTATCTTATGCTTATCTTATGCTTATCTTATCTTATGCTTATCTTATCTTCCTGTGTGAACAATTCCGCTGGGACCTTTCAGATGTGGCCAGGCTTTCACATGGGACTAGTCCATCCCTCTTCATTGACATGTATATACTAACATTCAAGATCGTGGCTTCTCGCTGGTCAGACTTGGAATAGTTTGATCAGATTAATCTTTTCACTGACACTTGTGGCGTCTTATGAACTTATTGCCCCCCCCCCCCCCCCCCCCCCCCCCCCCCCCCCCCCCCCCCAAATCTTACTGTATACAGGAAGCAGTCAGGATGTTCTCGTTGTGTCCAAATTGAGGGATTGTCGTATTCCGTGTGAAGCCTGATCAGCTCTGAGATGGTGAGCCGAGTCGTTTACATGGCCCGTATTGCCTTTAACCTCAAACCGATTTGTTTCAACAGCTCCAGCTCTTGGGAAGCTTGGCGGCGCCTGCAAAGGTACAAACTGTGATGATCCACACGCTGAATGCTCTAGTGCTGCGCCAACGCCACCAAACACATGCGTGTGTGCAAATAATTATCTGGAATCTGCCGGTGTCTGCGGTAAGTTCTTGCTCTACATGAAATAGAACAATTCTCTACATGTGTCAGTCATTCAATCAACCTGTCTGTTCAGGTCTCATAAACAGCAAGTAAATGTACAACTTAAAATATAAATAAATAAATGAATAAATAAATAAATAATTAAATACATAATTGTTGTGTGTAAAAAATACTAAATGAAAAACGTTGACACCAAGGAAAGCAAATGCTCATACGACTGCCCTATACCAGAAGTAATAATAATCAGAAACACAGTATCTGCTGCTCTGGCCTTATAGACATTGAAGAAAACGACAATTTCATACTGTTTACCCGAACTTGACGCTAATTCACCTTGAAATGTGACCATGCGAGGATCGATCAGATTACACACATGTCATGGGCGCTTACGGGTACTATACTCTAAGCACAAAATCCCTAACCCAAAGTAGGTGGTGGGCGTTAGCTCGATACTTGACGCTTACAAGGTACTTTACGGTATATTTTATGGACGAATGCGAGTCGTATGAGCATTTGAGTTTCTTTTTCCAATTGTTTACATACACACAAATCTACTCTCTGGATACTTTCATTATTCCGTTTGAATTTTTTGGTGATTTATTTTTGTAAATATATCAAACTGCAAAGTTAATTCAGCCAAAAAGTCTTCCTCTGCGCAGAACGGATGTAGGCTGTTGCTTTTTGGGATTAGTGCAGGAAGAAAGATGTTTTATTTCTCGCAATAGTTGGGACGGATTAAATAAAAGTTTACATGGAAAGAAAAGTAGTGTGGGGGTGGAAGGGGGGGGGAGGGGGGTGTGTTTGAGTCCTCGTTATAATTTGTGAACTACCATACAGTGCTCGTGCTTCGGATAAGCACTCTTCAATTTAGTAACTCCTAGTTTCTGTGTTTAGTAAACACTCCACAGGTACTTACCAGTGTAGCCATCAGCGTTTACTCGTCTTCGGTGTTGATGTTGTGGTTGTTGTTGTAGTTTTTGTTTTGATATTGGCGTTGGTGTTGTTGTTGTTGTTGTTGTTGTTGTTGTTGTTGTTGTTGTCGTTTTCACAGCTTTGATTTCTTTCACACCAACATTTACAAGCGACCCTGCCTGTCCATATCAGTACGTTAGCACAAAGGACTGATCTGCTTGACGTCAACTTAATGTTCTCCTACAGCGTTAACAACAACGACAACACCAACACCGACAGCGTTGATAACAACGACAACACCAACACCGAAAGCGTTAACAACAACGACAACACCAACACCGACAGCGTTAACAACAACGACAACACCAACACCGACAGCGTTAACAACAACGACAACACCAACACCGACAGCGTTAACAACAACGACAACACCAACACCGACAGCGTTAACAACAACGACAACACCAACACCGACAGCGTTAACAACAACGACAACACCAACACCGTCAACAACAACACTACCAGCAACCACAACAACAACACTAGCAGCCACGGTTCAATCTGGCACCGCAACTGCAGTACCAGGGACATTGGGGGGAATATGTTCTGCGACGAATCCTTGCAGTGACGTTAAGACTGTCTGCGACGGTGACAAATGCGGTAACACTCTTCCTTTTACTATCCCTTTTACTTTTCATGTTACTATCCACATCAGGAACCTTTTTACATTTTGTCAAGTTTTGATTGCATGTTGCCATCGTCATTGTGAAGTGAAATTTTATTTCTGATATTTTACCATCTCCAATTGAGAAGTGAACGGTTTTTACATTTAGTCAAGTTTTGACTAAATGTTTTAACGTAGAGGGGGGAATCGAGACGAGGGTGTGGTGTATGTGTGTGTGTGTGTGTGCGTGTGTGTGTGTAGAGCGATTGAGAGTAAACTACTGGACCGATCTTTATGAAATTTGACATGAGAGTTCCTGGGTATGACATCCCCGGACGTTTTTTTCTTTTTTTCGATAAATGTCTTTGATGACGTCATATCCGGCTTTTTGTAAAAATTGAGGCGGCACTCTCACACCCTCATTTTTCAATCAAATTGATTGAAAGTTTGGCCCAGCAATCTTCGACGAAGGCCGGACTTCGGTATTGCATTTCAGCTTGGTGGCTTAAAAATTAATTAATGACTTTGGTCATTAAAAATCTGAAAATTGTAATTAAAATTATTTTTTTATAAAACGATCCAAATTTACGTTCATCTTATTCTTCATCATTTTCTGATTCCAAAAACATATAAATATGTTATATTCGGATTAAAAACAAGGTCTGAAAATTAAAAATATAAAAATTATTATCAAAATCAAATTTCCGAAATCGATTTAAAAACACTTTCATCTTATTCCTTGTCGGTTTCTGATTCCAAAAACATATAGATATGATATGTTTGGATTAAAAACACGCTCAGAAAGTTAAAACAAAGAGAGGTACAGAAAAGCGTGCTATCCTTCTCAGCGCAACTACTACCCCGCTCTTCTTGTCAATTTCACTGCCTTTGTCACGAGCGGTGGACTGACGATGCTACGAGTATACGGTCTTGCTGAAAAATTGCATTGCGTTCAGTTTCATTCTATGAGTTCGACAGCTTGACTAAATGTTGTATTTTCGCCTTTCGTGACTTGTTTAAGTTTGTTATTACTTGATGAATCTGTTCTCTTCTTTCATCACCACCAAATGAGAAGTGAACGGTTTCTGTTTATTTGCCATCACTATTGAGAAATGCGTTTTTTCTGTTAGTTTACCATTATCATTGGTAAATCAATATATTCTAATATTTTACCAGCACTCTTGACACATGAATCTTATCTGTGTATTTTACTTAAGTATTGAGTAATGAACCTTTCTGTTATATTATCATCACCATTCAGAAATGTATACTTTCTGTTATTTTGCCATTGTTAAATTAACTTGTTCTGTTAAATTACATCACCGTTTTCAAATGAACCTATTTTTTTACTTTTATCTTGGTCATTGACAATGAACCTTTTCTTAATTTACTATCACTGTAAAAACAAAATGAACCTTTTCTTTGTACTACTACTACTTTTACTACTACTTCTACTACGACTGACTACGACTACTACTACTACTACTACTACTACTACTACTACTACTACTACTACTACTACTACTACTACTACTACCTCGTTACCAACCAGTCGATGAACTCACGTATGTACAAATCCTCCAAATTTGAAAAAAATTATTGCGACAGATTTTGCACTTAAATAAGAGCATTATTTCCCTTGTAATTTCTTCGAAACTTTCTATGCCATTCAAGGCCGTTCACTTAAAATATCTAGATCACTTTTCGGATTTCAGATTTCTTTTAAATGAATCCAATGACCGCCGCTCAAATAAGGGTACCCTCAAAATCGACTGGACAGAAACGGAAGGGACCAACGGAAAATCGACAAAAAAGTTACGACTTTTACATACATAAATTCAAATCAATTGTCTACCCAGAACGTGTTGTTTTGTTTAGTTAGCTTGCGATTTCGTGTGCTATGCTATTCCTACTGATGCAGGAGTCGATCGCATGAGCCGTCAAAAACGGGAGTTTGTGCGTCAATTTCCAATATAGTAGATGTACTTCGAGTAACATTTGTGATTGTTAGGTTACAGGTATTTGTTCAGATGTAACACAATGTGTTAGGTTACAGGTATTTGTTCAGATGTAACACAATGTTCAGGACAAAAATGTCACACCCGTCATAGGATTGTTCACTTCTGTCAAAAACTTCGCATATCTAGCTGGGGTTAGCGGCCGACATGGCCATACAAGTTTAGGCAACCGGCGAAGGTTTTTAGCAGTATTCTCCGTCAGTCCGCTAACTGCCCTTCCATCTGTCTGACCATCTGCCCAGTTGTCTGATCGTCCATCAATCTATGATCCATCCGCAAGTATTTTGTTTAACGTCGTCAACCGGCAAACGCCAAAAACTTCGCAACATTTGGGCAGAAATTCGGAGAATAGGATGGACGGTCAGTTGAATGAACGGATGGATGGATAAATAGATTGAGTTAAATACATAGAGTATTCTTCCATTTTGACCCTATTTTAGTGATTCAAGTGGCCCAGGATTGCACGGGCAACACAGACAAATGCGTGAAAGGCGCAAAATGCAACAGCAACAGCAAATGCGAGTGCGACGAAGGATACATCCCGAGCTCTCTGGATAAAACATGTGGTACGTTTGTTCGCATTCCTTTCTTTGTTGATTTTGCAATGACAATCTTTTCGTTACAGTCTAACTTAGGCTTATTTCTTTCTTCATCTCCCAATGTGTTTCAATACATTACTTTTCGTGTGTATGTGTGTGTGTGAGTGTGTGTGTGTGTGTGTGTGTGTGTGTGTGTGTGTGTGTGTGTGTGTGTGTGTGTGTGTGTGTGTGTGTGTGTGTGTGTGTGTGTGTGTGTGTGTGTGAGTGATTGAGCGGAGAGCATAGACAATTGTGGTTCACGCTATATAAGCTGTCATTATAATGATTATTTTTGACGCGGCATACCTTTTTGAATGTGCCTTCACTGTAATTCCTGACAGAGCCCATCGTTGAACTGGGGGGAAATTGCACGACCTAACACAAAATCTCGATTTGTCTCCTTTTTACTTTTAGGCATGTATTGAATTCAAATGTGGGTGGTGGTAGTGCTGCTGGTTTTGGTTTGGTTTTGTGGTAGTGGTGGTATTGTTGCTGTTGTTGATACCGCCGTCGTCGTTTTCACATGTTTGGGTTATTTCAAACCTACATTTACAAGGAACTCTTCCTGTCCAAAACAGTACAATTAACTGTTTGATGTTACCCTACTTTTCTCCCATAGCGCCAACAACAACGACAACACCAACACCGACAACGACGCCTCAGCTCGGCACCACAACTACTGTAGCAGGAACTTTGGGGGGGATATGTTCTGCGACGACTCCTTGCAGTGACGTTAACACTGTCTGCGACGGTGACAAATGCGGTAACTCTCTCTTCTTTTTACTATCTACAGTTTGCTTTTCATTGTACTATCGACGTCTTGAAATGAACACTTTATCATAATTGTAAAATTGCCTTTTCTCTTACTTGCCATCTTGATTGTTAAGTGAATTCGTTCTGTTATATTACCATCTCCAATGGAGAAGTAAACGGTTTTGTTAATTTGTAATCATTATATTGAGAAATAAATATTTTCTGTTATTCTATCATCGCTAATTGAGAAGTGAAACTTTTTCTGCTATTTACCATTGCCATTGTAAAATGAATCTGTTCTGTCAATTTCCTGTCATTGTTTTGAAATTAACCATTATCGTTACTTTTATCATGTTCGCTGAAAAATGAAACTTTTCTTTATATTACCATTACTGTTTGTAAATTAAATTTGTGTTCTTCACTTCACCATCGCCATTAAAAAAAACCCACACGAACGTGTTAACATTTCCTGTATTTTACCACCATCGATTTAAGTGAAACTTTTCTTTATTTTATCCCCATCACCGTGAATTAATTCTTTCCCTTTGTTTTACCATAACCATTGTGAAAGGAGAATTTGTAAAACAAAATAGTTGTTTAAATGAGCCAGAGCGTTTTTTAAAGATCTTATAAACAAATGGAAGAAAGCGCTCTAAATGAATACGACATATGTAATAGAGTAAGTGGGTAATATACGGAATCAGATTCCTGGCACCTGAGAAAATAGCCAGCACTGAAATACTCAAGCGAGTTTCATCCTCAAGAAAAGATGAACGCCGCAAGCTCATAATGTCCCTCTTTCAAAGACTCCAACTAGCTTCTTCGTCACTGCTATTCACAGATGGGGGTGGGGGGCATGTGGAGGTAGGGGGGGGGGGGGGGATCAGAGGTACTAAAAAAAAAACCAGCTTCAAACTCATCCAAGTTTGGTTATAAATGTCTGTGAAATACATCATATTTTAACACACAGGTAAAACATGTTTGAGCATCAACCTTAAAGCAGGTTGGCGTTGAACATGATTATGTGGGAAGTATAATGCATGTTTTAGTGTGTAACCAAATTCTACTTTGTGCAATATTTAGCACCAAGAACTGATTATTCCCCTAACAAACAGCGAATAATGATCATTAGGAGTAATCAAGCAGAGATTCTTGAAGGTCCAACAAACTGGTGGTAGTAGAGACAGCTATTAAACGTGACACCGAAACATGCGTTACACTGAAAGAACAACGTTTCAATGAGTAAGCAAACAAACACTTTGGACTGAGAACCAACATTGGGGTCTGGGTGGCCGAGTGGTAAACGGACTTGCCTCGGAAGCGAGAGGTTGCGAGTTCGCCCCTGGGTCAGGGCGTTAGCAATTTTCTCCCCCCTTTCCTAACCTAGGTGGTGGGTTCAAGTGCTAGTCTTTCGGATGAGACGAAAAACCGAGGTCCCTTCGTGTACACTACATTGGGGTGTGCACGTTAAAGATCCCACGATTGACAAAAGGGTCTTTCCTGGCAAAATTGTATAGGCATAGATAAAAATGTCCACCAAATACCCGTGTGACTTGGAATAAAGGCCATGAAATGTGAATGCTCGCCCTAATAGGCTTGAGGTTTGCTGGGCGATGTGAATGCGTGATATATTGTGTAAAAAATTCCATCTCACACGGCAGAAAGTAATATTGTAAAGCGCATTGAGCATATAATATATGATTATGCGCTATAGCAAATGTCCATTATTATTATTATTATTATTATTATTATTATTTACTCTCATATGTTTCTGACATACTGCATGACAAACTATCCTGCAACAGTTACCTTAGCAATTAGATCACCAGAAATACCGCAAGGAATGGAGATGACACTGGGCAAATAAACATTTCTGTGCTGCGAGTCGTATATGCTGTTTGAAAAACTAGCTTAATTACTCTTTCTGGTAACAAAATGCAGTATAAATAAAGTATATGGGCACATGCGAATATCGCGGCGACAAGAATTTTTCTTCGATGACGAATTGTTTTCTCCTATTGTGGTTCAGATGTATTTTAGGTCGGAACCTAGTTACTTTGGTGTTAAGATCTCAAAATCTGCAGTGCTGAGCTGTTTAACGCAGTAGTCCTTTGTGACAGAGTCGATTTGTGTTAGAACATGTAAACGCATGTGACAATGCATGGAACAAATGCGCTATGGTCAGTTCCAGTCAGGTGTTGTCTTAACACTGCTTGTCTCAGCAGTTTTTAAAAAGTTGTCTGGTGCTTTTGAATATTTGAACTCTGCAAATAAGTCAGTTTGAGTTAAAGACACACTCAGCTTCACGTAAACCATCAGTTTTTGGTCATAGACACTGTCAGGCTCTTACATACAGTACAAACACCCTGTCGTTTAAACACTTACCGCTTGAAAACATCCTAGGTGCCCTCCGTAAAGAGCGAGAATTTGTCAAAGAATTTATTTTTGGGTGGCCAGCCGGATTTACAATGAGACAAATCGGACGCCTCGTTTTGGCGCTGGACCTTACTTTTAAAATCTAAATAATAAATTGACGGCTTGTTAGTTACACAAACATTCTTAATTCATAAATTAAAAGGAGGTTTTTATTCTCATCAAGACAAGATCAGTACATCTTTGTAAGTTTTGAAAGTTTGTAAAACGGGAGCCCGGGAGCAGGTCACGCAAGGTCGTGTTGGCCCAAGCAGACGAATGTTCTGCATAGCGCTTGGATCTTTGAAGCCAACCGCCGCCGATAAGTTCGTGTGACTCGCAGCCGTTTTTTGCGTTTTAGATTCAGAGGTACACAATATAACGTGCTATTGCAGATACCACGAGTCGCATTGAAATCACAAACTGACGACTAAATTGCGAAAGAAAGGAAAGTGGATCACACGGGTCCACTATGGCTCAGGGGTCAGATAAACCACAAAATCTGGTCTGAGGTTTATGCTAGCTAAATAGCCATTCAAACGAACTGTGTCATAGAATGCTATTAAATGCTATTGCAAGTGTGTTCCATAAGGTAAGAACTGCCTTTTTCATGAGAAGATGTAATTCGTTCTGTAAACCATTTGAGGTAGACTGTGGCTTTACAGATTAATTTCTGCTATAAAGTAGCTTCTACTACATTGAGCAAGGCCTAGGGTATCGCCATTCCCGTTTATGGTCGACATATTTTCGTGACATGCGAGTTTAACTTCCCTATAAAAACTAAATGAAACATTATTTTATTCAATGCAGTGCCTACAGTGTTACTTGGATGCAATTGAAGTTGAGTTTTACTTATCTAGTGTAAAAACATACATAAATTAAAGAAATTACGGTGACAATTAAGCGACCTTCTCCTCTGTGACAAGCTCTAAACAAGAACCCAACTAACACTTACGTACACAGTCATATAGGGCAATCCGTTTGTAAAGAATTAATTGTGTGTGGTTATGATCTTCATAATATATATTATCAAACTAAATAATGCAACATGTTGCTATATAATGCATTATTTAGTTAAATAAGTATCCGTTTAACTAAATAACGTTTAATTTGGTCCAATAATGCATTTTGTCATCATTTTCACGAGTTTTCATTCATAACCAGCTGGATAACAAATGGCATTGTCATCATTTTCACGAGTTTTCATTCACAAGCACCTGGGAAATAAATCTCATGTTCCCCGGGCAATAAATCCCCGGTTACCATAGTTGCAGGAAGCAGGTTATACATGGATAATCAAAAGCAAACCCAATAGAAACGCTCGGGGATTCTTCGGCTCTTTTCATTGGTGTTTCCCCAGACCTAAACAGACGACACGACACTGCCTTGCAAAGTTCCAAAAACGAACTGGCAAACTGGCAAAAGTAAACAACAAACAAAACTACTTCATGAAAGGTCATACATTCATCAAAAACAAATGAAACCTAGCGATATGTTTTGTCTTCTTACAGAGTCATGGAGTGCGTGTATGTGTTTCGATACACAGACGTTCGGAGAAACACGAACGTCAAGTAAGTAAAACGACCCCTGGCACACACATTTTGACCCGTGCACAAGACGTAGTATCGATAAACGAAGCACAAATAAGAAACAATAATAAAAGTAACGAAAATAGCAACAAGATATGCAAACATCTAACAAAGCCGAGCAAGCAGAATGACAGGTCAAATGAAAAACAAAGAGGTACTGAGTCAGAAACAAGATCGCGATTCTTTCCTTAGCTGCACGACGCAAATCTTCTGTGACCTTTGACCAAACGTAGCTTCCACATTCGATCACTCAGCTTAATATTTACAACCGTCGGAAAGCCGAGGGGGTGGAATACCGAGATGAACCTACAGAACTGTGCATCCTGAAACCTGACATATTCATCCCAACATTTAATGAACTCAAAAACACAGAAATTTGCTTTCACACGCCAGCTTTGATTGCCAGTGGTTATCAAACCGGGACTCGTGTGGTTATAAATCAGCACGGAACCCGTGTTTCAAAGAATGGCTCCCTGGGTTGATTGTGCACTTATTTTCTCACTACCAAAATGATGACAAAAACGATGTTTGGTGGTTTGTTGACAGACCATCTTTTTTTGTCGGTCCTCGGGGGGCATATCGACTTTTGTTTCATATTTATTGACCGCGGCCTTCGGCCTTGGTCAATAAATATGAAACAAAAGACGATATGCTCCCCCTCGGACCGACAAAAAAGCTGGTCTGTCAACAACCCATCAAACATCTTATACTGTTTCCCATGCCGTAACAAATCGAGATGGTGAATGGGTTTGAGCTTTCAGGCTCAACGTGGATTGTCAAAGTAAAAGCCAATCATGTGTGTGTGTGTTTGTGTGTGTGTGCGTGTGTGCGTGCGTGCGTGCGTGCGCGCGTGCGTGCGTGTGTGTGTGCGTGCGTGCGTGTTTGTGTGTGTCCCCTGTATCTAATGCATTGACATTTTGTTGTCGTTGTAGTGATAAAAGCAGGCCAATCATGCAAGAACAACGAAGACAAATGCACGACGGGCGCCAAGTGTCACACAACATCAAAGACTTGTGTATGTGACGGGACGGTTTACAGTCTGTCCTCAGACGGAACATCCTGCCGTAGGTTGACTTCTCACTCTATGGAGTTAACTCGGCCACATCGGATAGTTTATTTCATTTTGCATTTTCATGTTCCTTACATTATTGTCCCCTCACGGGGAAATGTGGACTGCTTCCTCCCAATGCATGGAAGGCAAAAGCCACAGAGTCGCGCAAACCTGGCCCGTGTGCGAGTTTAAGTGTAATAATCCACCTAGCGAGACAGTTGACCTTCCTTGTGAAAAATAAGCCGCACAATCCGCCGGTCAGTTTTGGTGATCAAGTAGACTGTGTCGTTCAATGTGAAATGTCCTATGTCCTAACTGAATCAGATGAAAATTATTAGATTTAAGTTCTTCCCGAAACAACTTTCACGAAGTTATAGTGACCATTAGTCGAGTCTGCTGCTTTCTTTTAGGGCAAGTTTAGCCTACTCATTTAAATTACGATAAGCGTTTAATTGTTGCTGTTCCGTAAACGCTTTGTATAGTTTGTATAAGAATAATAAATGATAATACAAAATCCCACTCTGTATAGGAAGCAGTTTGTTTGTTTGTTTGTTTGTTTGTTTGCTTAACGCCCAGCCGACCACGAAGGGCCATATCAGGGCGGTGCTGCTTTGACATATAACGTGCGCCACACACAAGACAGAAGTTGCGGCACAGGCTTCATGTCTCACCCAGTCACATTATTCTGACACCGGACCAACCAGTCCTAGCACTAACCCCATAATGCCAGACGCCAGGCGGAGCAGCCACTAGATTGCCAATTTTAAAGTCTTAGGTATGACCCGGCCGGGGTTCGAACCCACGACCTCCCGATCACGAGGCGGACGCCTTACCACTAGGCCAACCGTGCCGGTATAGGAAGCAGTGGGGATTTGGGGTTTTGGTAGTGTTCAAGTGAAGGGATGGTTTGTTGCCATGTAAAAGCAAGGCCAGATTTGATAGGGTGAGCTGAATTGTTCACACGGTAAGGTCTGTGCTTTAAAACCAATAATTTTCCAAGACATCTGTTTTCAGAGGCGGCAGAGCGCAAGGTGGGGGGAGAGTGTAACACGGGCAATAGTTGCTTCGACTTAAACGCTGAATGCAAAGATGGCCTCTGTCACTGCAAGACTAGCTACAAGGTCAAGGCATCCGACGCTTCATGTAAGTATACACACAGACGACGGGTGTTTCCCTGCCAACAAATCCCTGTTTCCCCGTTTCAAATCATTCCAAACGCTGACAACCCTACGCACAGCGTGTTACCTACTTTCACTGTTTTAAATGTCGTGTAAACGAGTTTTGCTTTTTGGGCTGAGAGAGGACCTGGAAGATTTGCTCCAGATTTGACTATTTTCTCACGTAGGTGATGGGTTAAAATGAAATATATCGGACAGAAAAAGCAGCTTGGAAAGGATTCAGTGGGTGCCGTAGCTTTGCTTTACATTTACAATGGGAAAAAACGAACGATATAATGGAAAGAACTCTGACAGGAATGTCATGAGCTGTGAAAGAGTGGCGCCGCCTGAAGCCGAGTCAAGCACACGACTGTATTTTGAAAAAAAAAGCACATTATCGAACTAACACAGCATAAATGGCGTTGGCGGGGGTGGGGGGTGGGGGGTGGAGCAGTCTGGAACATGAACCTCCAAGCAAATAAAGCAGGAGAACATTACACCAATTGCAAGAGTTATTCCGCACATACTCACAGCATCGTCCTTGTTGTCTTTGCCAGGTGAAAGGAGCGGTGTGAAGAAAGCCGTGGCCTCAGTCCTGTGTCTCGTCACGGCCTTCCTACTCGGCAGGCTGCTGTAACACAACACCGCGCTTCACCCAATAGACCAATTCCGAAAATCACTCTGTCGGGATTGTATGGGTTGTGAAAGAGTGAATACCCTTGCTTTTACTTGGACAAACATTTGAGGGGCTAATCACCAGCGAGGGGTATGTCTGAAACACGTGGACTTGAATATCTGCTTTGACATTTTCAGTCTTGGCAAAAGGATTCCGCACGTGTGTTATGTTATATTCCCCTTGAAAAAGCAATGGTGTTCATTTTTTCACAACCCATACCAAGTCCGACAGAGTTATTTCCGAACATCGTCTATTCAGCCATCAGACACCGTTCGACATGCATTCCTTCCCTTGTCATACGTGATAGTTGACACGTTCCCCCTTCTCTCTCTCTCTCTCTCTCTCTCTCTCTCTCTCTCTCTCTCTCTCTCTCTCTCTCTCTCTCTCTCTCTCTCTCTCTCTCTCTCTCTCTCTCTCTCTCTCTCTCTCTCTCTCTCTCTCGTTTGGTCTCTTTCTATTCTGCTTACGCTTACATATTGTACGGTTCAATGTTGTACTTGTCGTACAGTGTTGACGGCTTTCACAACTCTGAAAAACACTCGAAGATATCGGGCGGGGATGTAGCTCAGTCGGTAGTGCGCTGGATTTGTATCCAGTTGGCCGCTGTCAGCGTGAGTTCGTCCCCACGTTCGGCGAGAGATTTATTTCTCAGAGTCAACTTTGTGTGTAGACTCTCCTCGGTGTCCGAACACCCCCGTGTGTACACGCAAGCACAAGACCAAGTGCGCACGAAAAAATCCTGTAATCCATGTCAGAGTTCGGTGGGTTATAGAAACACGAAAATACCCAGCATGCTTCCTCCGAAAGCGGCGTATGGCTGCCTAAATGGCGGGGTAAAAACGGTCATACACGTAAAAGCCGTGGGAGTTTCAGCCCATGAACGAACAAACAAACAAACAAACTCGAAGATATCATAAAAGGGTCTCTACTTGGTGGCAATATTGATACTGGTTCTAGCTGAGCTGAAGAAAAACGATACATTTTATTAAAAAAAGAGTAGTGCTGCACTGAGTTAAACAGAGAATCGAAAAGTGAAGGTTCAAAGTTTTAAAGCGAGAGCTGTGTTAGATAGACGTAGAAAAAAACATCAACATTTGCATGGTTTCGATCTCGAGGTGACAAGCATTCGCTTGTGATAAAGGTTATTCATAATTAACGTTGTAAGACATGCATATTCCCGTTACAGGTTTAAGACAATGTGATCGTCAATACCCTTCATTGTTATTGGGTGTCTTTTCGGTAGTAATTTGCCAGTAAGAAGCACTGGACCCCTGTAGAACTCAACAGCTACAAGCAATAACCAGTGTTACAAACCTAGCATTGCACCAGAAAGTCTTTGTCGGTGTTCGGGTAACCATTTCACGTAAATGGACCGCTTCACGTCAAATCTCAATTCTGAAATCGGTAGCTAAAAAATGCGTATTTTTCTGCTACTGATCTCATTATAGAAGGTATCATACCCTAAGCTTGCTACACCATTGGCCAATACTGTAAAATTGTACAAAAGTGCCACAAATAGCAACACTGAATCTGTATTTCAGCATTTTTCGATTTAAAACGCCGCCAGATGATTGAATGTATGTGTAAGTTCAGCTGACTGAATTAAGCACTGTTTGCTGATTTATGGATTGGAGTTACCAGAGGAAAGCAGGAATATCAACCCCTTCCCGACTCTACTATGCTTATCCTTAATACTAACGTCCGTTTATTTGCAAACTTAATAACAAGTATTCAGAAGGTAAGTCGACCCTCTGTCTGTGGTCCACTTGACGAGTGACCCACGAGCCTCTTGCGTCTTGTGTTGGAAAAAAAAGGGAAACAACTTCCCGAACACCGACCGACACTGTCCAGGACAGTGCCGTTTGTTTCCGCTTATATGACGTCATGTTTGTGACGTCATCACGACGGATTCAGCATACCCGCTTTTGTTTGTGGCACGTGAACTCCTGAGTATTTGCTCTGCGTTTTTAAGTTAACCTGTACATTTTTACTTTGTGTTTTTTCTTCTTTATTATTGAAAGAATTCACACAAGTCTTGTTGTTTGTCACAGGCATGTTCTGACTATTTTCTATTTGATGTGCGTTTTTTATCGTTTCAAAATGTAACTTAATTCGATCAATCATCAGTTAATGCCCCTACTTTGGGATTCCAAATGTCAAGCACAATCAAAATTCCATCTATGCTCTATGCCACTTCACTTAAAAATCGTATGGTTTTGGAATAGAGTTATGAGTACAGTTATGTGTGGACTTCTTTTTACATCACACAGTTAAGTCAACCTATAGTTTTTGTTTTTGTGAGCGGTTTTTTATGTTTGTTTGTTTTTGTTTTATTAAAGAAAAGCTTAAAGTCGGAATTTAAATTTGTTGCGGAATCCCATGTTCATGTGGTCGAGTCAGTGCCACCTTTTAGAACTGTTTTGCTATTGTAAATAGACTTTCACGGTGTTGTTAGATGTGAGCTTTTAATGTTTCACACACACACACACACACACACACACACACACACACACACACACACACACACACACACACATGGAAACACACACACACCGCATGGAAACACACACACGCACACACACACACACACACACACACACACACACACACACACACACACATGGAAACACACACACACATGGAAACACACACACGCACACACACACACACACGCACATATTTACTGTACACAGTTTCTTTTCATTGTTTCAGTGTTTGTACTACTACTAGGAGCATGTATCCGTCCGTCTCATAACCATGATTTCTACCTTTGTACTTGTAAAACTGTGTAAAATGCAGAATGAAGGCAGACACAAGGTTTACACTGTTTCTGCAGGCCATAAATACGGAAGAGGCAAATACTCTACTCAGTCATTTTCAGTCACCCAAAACTGACCAGAAGTGGTCAGAATAGAGAAGTGGTCGCTATGGAAAGGTGAATTACATAGAAAAGAAGCTGGTTGGTGATCCGTTTGGGTGGTTGTTGTGGGCAGGTGGTCGTTTTCGAGCGGTGGTCGCTAGAGCAGGTTCGACGTGATAAAAATGACATAAACCATTAACAATCTATGCATGCTTCCGACAGGAGGATCCTTCCGCTTGGACACATACCAAAACACAACAGCCCGGCTGTTTCCTGTGCACGGCCAGAATTCGTTGCTTAATACAGTTTGCTCATGGGCGTAAAGTGCTGTTCACATGGCAGACTTGCAACCAGCTTGTGACCAACAGTCGTTTGAAAATCGCTCCCGAGTCATTGATGCCGAGTCGGCGAAAATTCTGCCTTGTGAACAGCCCTAGCGATTTATAAACGACTCGTGCCAAACTCGTCAGCGACTCCAACACTCAGTTGAGCACTGCCCGGCTCGGCCGTGACTCGTCAGCGATTTTGTCCAGACTGTTCTTATCGCGCTCACTGACTCGTTAGCTCTAGCCTTCTCTTCGCCGGAAAACAACGAGGACGTCCGGACAATCCCGAAAGGCTAAGTTTGGCGAGACTCGCCACTTAAAACTAGTTTGCCAGTTTGTGCTGTTCACATTGGCAGCGATTTTGATTTGACTTGCCGCCGACTGAAATCGCTTGAAAGTTGGTCACAAGTTGGTTGCAAGTCTGTCATGTGATCAGCACTGAAATGTCTCTTACGAAATTATTTCAACACGAAGTCTGTACAGAACGCAGTCAGGCTGTATATGTTTGGTATGTTCTCAAGGGGAAGTTTGGGACATGGCCATGTTCCATATAATTTCTGAACGGGTCCATGGCAATTTGGAAAATGATGTACACGGAGAGAAAGACATCTTTAAGAATTCATGACAGTTATGATTTTTGACAAAGGGTTTGTAAGAAATTTGTTTTTGCAAAAATGAAAATGAAAACTTTTCCTTTGGAGCCCGCGTTAGGCTCTACATCCTCTGAATATTGAAGTTGACGAACAGAGAACAAATAATTTCAATGTGAGTTTATTTTTGCTTGTTGTTTTGTTTTTGTATTAAATCATTTACCATTATTAAAGTTTGTATGCAAATCCGTTTCAGTTGGAAACAGTAATCATTAACATGAACAAAGACACTGGTGATTGAAATGGCGCAAAAGACAAGTATCGGTAAATTAAACAATTAGTATCTGCCTTTAAATGACCAAAGTCAGCATAGCTCAATCTGTGATATGCGTTGTTTTCTGTATTAGGTCAGAAACAATTATTAAAGTTGTTTGTATTTATACTTGACTTGTGTTTGGCTTTGGAACTCTCTCTCTCTCTCTCTCTCTCTCTCTCTCTCTCTCTCTCTCTCTCTCTCTCTCTCTCTCTCTCTCTCTCTCTCTCTCTCTCTCTCTCTCTCTCTCTCTCTCTCTCTCTCTCTCTCTCTCTCTCTTAGTGTGTGTGTGCATCTGTGTGTGTTTGTTTGTTTGTTTGTTTGTCTGTCTGTCTGTCTGTCTGTCTCTCTGTCTGTCTGTCTGTCTGTGTCCGTCTGTGTCTGTGTGTTTTGTGTCTGTGAGCGGGGATCGTTATAAGTCCCCTTGAGCGTGATGGCACGAAGGTGTTTTAGTATAACATAAGAAGTAATTCACACGACACAGCGAAGAAAAACATCTCTTATTTCCACACGTAGATTCATTGCATACACATACCATAATCCGACCACTTTAACACTTTCATTGTACATATTCCACAATCTAATAAGGTCACGATTTATCTTTTGTATTCAAGGCTAAAAATACACACAAGTATACTTCGATATCAGATACATCTTCAAACACCCAGTCCTGCCTTTAAACAAAGGTCGACACATTGTTACAGGACGAATTAAAAGTCGTTGCGTGCCACTGACCCTTCCAACTGATACTTAGTTTTTCGTACCATTATGGTACAAACAAATAGGCCAGGAAAACAAGGTATAGATGACACCGAATTCACACGCTCAGTCTTCCCCGTGTAAATGATTCGCCGCTCACCATCTCACATCTGCCATGGCTTGTAAAGGGAATACAAGCATCATTCTGCTTGGACATAATTATGTGACCCTCCACCACGGAATGAGTCACACGTCACCTTTGCATGATTTTCATATTTTTACATTTTCCTGAAGAGATTTTTATGCTCTATCCAGTAGTGAAAACCGTTTTAGAAAAGAGAGAACACTTTTCGAGTTATAAGCCTGTGACTAAGGTGACCCTCACACTGTTACCAGACACCCCCCGGACTTATCTTAAGCCTAGCGCAGAACCGCGCGAGGTGACATGCGACTCATTCCGTGGTGGAGGGTCACATGTTGACAAAATCAACAGTTTGAATGCCTTCTGTGCTGAGTAGGATTTGTTTATAGTTCTTTTTAAAACTGGCACAAGTCGCAATCTGCAAAATTAATTCATAACAAAGGCAAGGCAAGGCAATAAGCCAAGGTAATATTGATTTAGTTTAAAAATGAGGGTTACATGGATTTGAAAAAAGTACGATTAAAAAAAATAAAAAATAAAAAAAATAAAAAATAAAAAATAACAGCACAAAACAAACGAATTCCAACTCGTAACAGGAACCAGCCAAGATTTTGATTTTTTGTATGGGTCAAAGTAGAGGGATGTTCTTATCCTATGTAAAAGGCGGATCATATATCAGATTATCAGCCGAAATGTTTTCACAGGGTTGTGCCTTTCAAGCGATCAGATGTGCGTCCAAAGCTTTTCCTGTGGTGATAACACCTCTAACTCGATTCAATGAATCTGGTTGGGTCTCGCCGCCTGGAAATGATCACCCTTAAACCGTAAAAATACCTTCCCTTCCGAGTACACGGTCAAGCACTGACCTGGTCAGGCGTTTACATGGGCTAAGAACATTCTGACACAACCATAAGCCGCAGGCTTGTTGTTTTCACATTATGACAATGTAAATCTCATGAACATGTAAATCACGAATAAAACATTGTTTAAACCAACATCCTTACACGTGGACACCACCAATATCAACAGCATGGTTGCCTCCTGAGAGGTGCAGAGTTGTTTTTTACGTAAGCGATCTTCTTTTTTAATTGTGTTTTGCAGAATTAATTTTGCAGACTGATATCTCAGTAAATGACAATAGCCAATCATTTAGAATACCGGCCCTTCTATTCCGTTGGACAAAATGTCATTGACGATA
>NC_090248.1:34859865-34860865 GCF_037325665.1 Littorina saxatilis
ATAACAAAGACGCATGGTTCCGGTTTACCCATCTGTACCACGCGGCGATGTTTCTCAGTATCGACCACAGCATACACTGACAACTAGAAATTAATGTTTTTCTGCTTTACAAATGTCGATAGCATACCCTTTTCTGCTAACTTCCCGATGAAACAGGACTAAACCAATTATTTTCTGTCCCTAAACACCACAAAATGCCCAAAGTCGAAAGATGTAGTACAAACAGGGGAGTAAAACGGAACAGCCGTTTTTGTGTGCCTGTGTGAGCTCAGTTGCCGACTAACACAAACTCAGTTTCGCATTCGGCTTTTCTTATCTCGTAACTCCACACTAAATACCCCACTTCCCCTCTGAAGTATTGATGTACAACCCATGGCACTAACATTCATGTCGTCGTTTATAACTTAGGTTGAAAAGTTCGCTTCATGACGAGACAAGTATAAATGCCATTCACCCAAACTGAAAACTTCTTGCCGTCTGCTCGCGTTGTACGGATTAGCTGTTCTCTTCTCCTCCCCTTGTTGCATCCTAGTTCTTCAGTTGTTTCTAGTTTTCCGTTGATGTTGTGTTTTGGTCTTCTTCATAAGTAGTCTTGTTCAAAATGAAAAAAACTCAAACTTCTTTTTGTTGTATACGAATGAACTAATAAAAAGCTGTTTAACAGCTGTGTTGTCAAATCGAGTTTTTTTCCAAAGTCAGTGTGGCGCCTGCGCAAAACTAATGCGCATAAGAAACGGCGTCTGCTATCAAAACCTGAGATCAACGCATCGACTCAAAAACTGTCATTTTGTAAGTTTGGAACAACAAATCAAGGTCAGAACAGCTATATAATCGCTATTGTGTTTTCAGCGTAGCAATAGGGTCCGATATTTAGACTCGAACAAAGTATAATGCGACTCGTCTTCGACTCGTCGCATTATACTTGTCTCGTCTAAATGTCTTCGACTCGTCGCATTATACTTGTCTCGTCTAAATATCGGACCCTATTGCTACGCTGAAA
>NC_090248.1:34861065-34893565 GCF_037325665.1 Littorina saxatilis
TTTTCTTGTTTAGAGCCTCTACGCTGAGTGGTTGGGGTGGTTTTAGTTCCACATCCCATTTTGGTGCAATCCCATTTTGCCGCCGTCCCATTTTTTGCCCCATCCCATTTTCGCGACATTTCACAAGCCAAACGTCATTTTACTAACATGTCATAACAATAGCGCGACATCCCATTTTGACACCATATCCCATTTGGCCGCCATGCCGTTTCACCGCATTCCATTAGCGTCATTTTACTACCGTGTCATAGCAATTGCGCGACATCCCATTTTGACACCATCCCATTTGGCCGCCATCCCATTTTTACATTTAGTCAAGTTTTGACTAAATGTTTTAACGTAGAGGGGGGAATCGAGACGAGGGTCGTGGTGTATGTGCGTGTGTGTGTGTGTCTGTGTGTGTGTGTGTGTAGAGCGATTCAGACTAAACAACTGGACCGATCTTTATCAAATTTGACATGAGAGTTCCTGGGTATGAAATCCCCGAACGTATTTTTCATTTTTTTGATAAATGTCTTTGATGACGTCATATCCGGCTTTTTGTGAAAGTTGAGGCGGCACTGTCACGCCCTCATTTTTCAACCAAATTGGTTGAAATTTGGTCAAGTAATCTTCGACGAAGCCCGGACTTTGGTATTGCATTTCAGCTTGGTGGCTTAAAAATTAATTAATGACTTTGGTCATTAAAAATCTAAAAATTGTAAAAAAAAATAAAAAGTTATAAAACGATCCAAATGTACATTCATCTTATTCTCCATCATTTGCTGATTCCAAAAACATATAAATATGTTATATTTGGATTAAAAACAAGCTCTGAAAATTAAATATATAAAAATTATTATCAAAAATTAAATTGTCGAAATCAATTTAAAAACACTTTCATCTTATTCCTTGTCGGTTCCTGATTCCAAAAACATATAGATATGATATGTTTGGATTAAAAACACGCTCAGAAAGTTAAAACAAAGAGAGGTTCAGAAAAGCGTGCTATCCTTCTTAGCGCAACTACTACCCCGCTCTTCTTGTCAATTTCACTGCCTTTGCCATGAGCGGTGGACTGACGATGCTACGAGTATACGGTCTTGCTGAAAAATGGCATTGCGTTCAGTTTCATTCTGTGAGTTCGACAGCTACTTGACTAAATGTTGTATTTTCGCCTTACGCGACTTGTTATATTTAGTCAAGTTTTGACTAAGTATTTTAACATCGAGGGGGAATCGAAACGAGGGTCGTGGTGTATGTGCGTGTGTGTGTCTGTGTGTCTGTGTGTGTGTGTGTGTGTGTGTGTAGAGCGATTCAGACTAAACTACTGGACCGATCTTTATGAAATTTGACATGAGAGTTCCTGGGTATGAAATCCCCGAACGTTTTTTTCATTTTTTTGATAAATGTCTTTGATGACGTCATATGATATGTTTGGATTAAAAACACGCTCAGAAAGTTAAAACAAAGAGAGGTACAGAAAAGCGTGCTATCCTTCTTAGCGCAACTACTACCCGCTCTTCTTGTCAATTTCACTGCCTTTGCCATGAGCGGTGGACTGACGATGCTACGAGTATACGGCCTTGCTGAAAAATGGCATTGCGTTCAGTTTCATTCTGTGAGTTCGACAGCTACTTGACTAAATATTGTATTTTCGCCTTACGCGACTTGTTGTCCCTTGACTTTGGAGATGACAAGAAAATATCGGGCGCAAAAACGTGATTTGTAAAAATTGTTACAAATCACGGGGCGCGCCCTGCGATTTGTAAAAAATTGTTACAAATCGCGAGGCGCGCCCCGTGATTTGTAACATTTTTTACATTTTTACAAATCACGGGTTAACAACGTCCGATAGTTGGCGAAATCAACTGATGTGACTCTACGGGAATTCATCTTTATCCTGAGTCATAGTGCTTTACTATTTCACATTCTTTGCTCGCAAAGGCTATTAAAGGCACAGTAAGCCTCCCGTAAACCATCACAGGTACTGTCAGGCTTTTACACACAGTACAAACACCCTTCCATTTGAACGCTCACCAAACGGGAACATCCTAGGTGCCCTACGTAAAGAGCGAGCAATTTTTAAAGAATTAATTTTACGGATTGTCTCAGAGACAATCGGACCGTGGTGCATTTTGGCACTAGACCTAACTTTTAAAATCTAAATAATAAATTGACAGCTTGTTACACAAACATTCTTAAAGCATAAAAGAATTCTTTTTTCATCAAGACAAGATCAGTACAATTCGAAGTTTTGAAAGTTTGAAAAAAGAAAATCCCGGAAGCAGGGTCACGCAAGGTCGTGGTTCTCGTAGCAGACGACGGTTTATGCCTATCACCAGTTCCTCTGAACAGTCAAAAGCCATCGTTAGAGTTCTTGTGAACCACAGCCGTTTGTTTCGTGCATAGCCAGAGGTACATAATAACGTGCTATTGCAGATAAGCTCACATCGAGTCGCATTCAAATTACTAACTGACGACTACATTGTGAAAAAGGGAAACTGGATCACACGTGTTCACGATGGCTCAGGGGTAAGATAGACCACGCAAAAATAAGTTCTTTGAAAATTGCTCGCTCTTTACGGAGGGCACCAAGGATGTTCTCAAGCGGTGAGTGTTTAAATGAAAGGGTGTTTGTACTGTGTGAAAAGCCTGACAATATCTGTGATGGTTTACAGGAGGCTTACTGTGCCTTTAAATTCAAAACCTATTAAATCTGATATCAAATTCAACAAAAGTAGTAGTGAATAATTACAAACAAGTCGCGTAAGGCGAAAATACAACATTTAGTCAAGTAGCTGTCGAACTCACAGAATGAAACTGAACGCAATGCAACGCAGCAAGACCGTATACTCGTAGCATCGTCAGTCCACCACGCACGGCAAAGGCAGTGAAATTGACAAGAAGAGCGGGGTAGTACTTGCGCTGAGAAGGATAGCACGCTTTTCTGTACCACTCTTCGTTTTAACTTTCTGAGCGTGTTTTTAATCCAAACATATCATATCTATATGTTTTTGGAATCAGGAACCGACAAGGAATAAGATGAAAGTGTTTTTAAATTGATTTGGACAATTTAATTTTGATAATAATTTTTAATTTTCAGAGCTTGTTTTTAATCCAAATATAACATATGTATATGTTTTTGGAATCAGAAAATGATGGGGAATAAGATGAACGTAAATTTGGATCATTTTATAAAAAACATAATTTTTTTACAATTTTCAGATTTTTAATGACCAAAGTCATTAATTAATTTTTAAGCCACCAAGCTGAAATGCAATACCGAAGTCCGGGCTTCGTCGAAGATTACTTGACCAAAATTTCAACCAATTTGGTTGAAAAATGAGAGCGTGACAGTACCTCCTCAACTTTCACGAAAAGCCGGATATGACGTCATAAAAGACATTTATCGAAAACATTTAAAAAAACGTCTGGGGATTTCATACCCAGGAACTCTCATGTCAAATTTCATAAAGATCTGTCCAGTAGTTTAGTCTGAATCGCTCTACACACACACACACAGACACACAGACACACAGACACACACACACATACACCACGACCCTCGTCTCGATTCCCCCCTCTACGTTAAAACATTTAGTCAAAACTTGACTAAATGTAAAAAGGAACAATAAAGGAAGAAAAGTACAAAACAGCGCACAGAAAACCCAACACCACCGACAATAACAAGAATAACACACACATTAGAAAGAGCACATATTGTTGTCATTTCGTATTTTGAAGGACAACAGCGAAACACAGACAGACAGACAGACAGACAGACACACACACACACACACACACACACACACACACACACACACACACGCACACACACACACACACACACACACACACACACACACACACACTCACACACACACACACACACACATACACTCACTCACACACTCACACACACACACACACACACACACACACACACACACTCACACACACTCACACACTCACACACACTCACACACACACACACACTCACACACACACACACACTCACACACACTCACACACACTCACAGACACACACACACTCACACACACACACACACTCACACACACACACACTCACACACACACACACTCACAGACAGACAGAGAGACAGTCAGACGGACAGAGACTGTTACTGCCAGAAACAGAGCGAGAGCACAGCGTTGTACAGAAATATTCGGAACAATATATGTTTTTAAGACAAAAAACACCAAGCCCTTCAGATTATAGAATAAAGTTGAAATGTCTATGATTCTATATTCTATGTGTGATTGTATAATCTGACAGAGAATGTGACACCGACCAAAGTAGGCGCAGCTTGCACTGCCGAAGGTACCGGTGGAGAGTGTGGAGCACACGCTACGTGCTCGGCGACCAATGTACTCTGCGAGTGCAAAGCAAATTACTACGGAGTCACCGGGGGAGATTGTTGTAAGTTCAGTGAAAACACACACACACGCACACACGCACGCACGCACGCTCGCACACACACACACACACACACTGACACGCACGCACGCAGGCACACACACACGCACGCACTCAGGCAGGCACGCACACACACACACACACACACACACACACACACGCACGCACGCACGTACGCACGCACATACACACACACACACACACGCACACACACACACGTAACACACACACACAAGAACAACAAACACGATATCTTTTTCCCTATCTTTGTCTCTCTCTCTAGACCCCCCCCCACCACACACACACACACACACACACATAACTCCATAGCGTGCAGTGTGCTCACCCAGCAGTGACAACCAACACATCCAACCCAAGATGACAATCTATAGGACATGATATTGAAAGCTTTCTTATCTTATCTTATGCTTATCTTATCTTATGCTTATCTTATGCTTATCTTATCTTATCTTATCTTATGCTTATCTTATGCTTATCTTATCTTATGCTTATCTTATGCTTATCTTATCTTATGCTTATCTTATGCTTATCTTATGCTTATCTTATGCTTATCTTATCTTATGCTTATCTTATCTTATGCTTATCTTATCTTATGCTTATCTTATGCTTATCTTATCTTATGCTTATCTTATGCTTATCTTATCTTATGCTTATCTTATCTTCCTGTGTGAACAATTCCGCTGGGACCTTTCAGATGTGGCCAGGCTTTCACATGGGACTAGTCCATCCCTCTTCATTGACATGTATATGACTAAGTGCCAAAAGGTGCTCACAGAACAGAAGACGACTTTGTTTTACAATAAAAATGTTTCTAAAAACGTGTGTCTGCTGAAAATTGGTGTGTGTGTGGATGAATGTGCGAAGAGATAGTGGACATAATTTCGTGTGTCTGACTTGAACGGTTTTGAAGTTATCTTTGTTTAAAGTCAAAAATAACGCCAAAACCGGCCATCTGAAAAAGGACATCGTGATACCTCGTGTTTTGAATATGCCACAGAAAAATAACAAGAAGCACAAATGAATTGCATTTAGTTTGATTGAATGCCTGAAACATCGCTTTACAGACGAGACCAAACGTCAAATCTAAATCTCGAGAGAATTTTTTTTTTTCGATAACCGAATTTTAAGGTGTCGCACGCAAGATGATTCGTCATCACGGCATACATTTTTCAATCGCAGATATTTACTAAATTTCTTTTTCAAAAACTCTGGAATTGATGTCGACACGTCAAGCGATAACGGTGTATCAAACTGCTGTCTTTCAAGTAATCCAGCAAAGACTGCAGAACTTTTGAACAGCATTTTTGAAAACGATTTGAAAATTTCGTCATATCTTGCGTGCGACAAAATGTTCGGTAATTAACGGTTATTTTCTTTTAAAAACAAAATTTACATGTACAAAGATCTACTTCATTTACGGAACCACGTGACACATTCTGTGTTCAAAATTTGTGAAGAAATCACGAACCACGATTGCGCTATCAAGTGTTGAAATTATGTCGTCAACATCTTTTCAGATCTTGCGTGCGACACCTTCTTGCGTTCAACATAAAATGTCACTACCTTATCGAGTTTAATGGGTAAAACTAACTATTTGTTGTCTTAGTTTAATCTTCTTAATTAAAAGCGTAATAAAACCGAACTTCTAAGATGAATTTTAATTGAGATTAGCGAAAGAGCGGGCACGCAAGTCGACCTTAAAGTAAAAGAATGATAACACGAGCGTTTGTCGTGTTGTCTTGCGTGCAACACATTGTCCAAAAAGGAAAATGTATATTTTTCTCAGACGTTTTTTAAGTTGAAACCTTGAAACTTCACACACATTTGGGGTTTAATCGCCCCCATGCATGGTAAAAGTCTTGTTGACCCTTGTCAGATTTCAAGGTCACGGCTGGGTCACATGTGGTTCAGAAAACGGATGAAACATATTTTTTCAGAGATTTTTGAAGCTAGAACCTTCAAACTTCAAACAACGCTTTTGCTTAATGATTGTTCAACATGGAGAATTCAAGGTTGATCCTTGAGAAATGTGAAGGTCACAGCAGGGTCTCGTGTGGGTAAAAAAAAAAAACATAACCTTTTTCTCAGAGTTTTTCAAAGCAAGAACCTTGAAAGTTCACATCTTTGGGCTTAATAGCCTCCATACACGGTTAAAGTCTTGTTGACCTTTGTCGAATCTCAAGGTCACATGGGCAAATCAAAAACACGAAAATGCATCATTATCTCAGTTGTTTTTAAAGGGAGAGCCTTCAAACATCACACAACTCTCAACTCCGACTTAAAGAAGTTAAGGTAGATCCTTGTCACATGTCAAGGTCACAGAAAGGTCTCGTACGGGTAAAGCAAACAAAACAAACAGATAATATTCATTTTTTCAGCTTTGTTGTTAGCTAGAATAGAGGCACATGCCACCATTCCATTCAACATGACTCATAGAAATGTATGATGTATGACGTAATTGCATTGTGTGTAATGACGCGGCTGCATCTGTAGTTATTCCAGCCTTTGAAGAAATGGCGTTTTTCCTTGCTTGGACACATTTTTCCTTTTCTTGGATGTTTCCGGAGTTTGGGTGAGTTTGGTGTATATGGTTGAACACAATTTAAAATTTGCATAAAAGTGTATTAAAATAAACAGTGGTAGCCAGTCTCATCTGTTGTGTCGACAATTTAATCTCTTTTGTGTGACCTCAACTTGACCCCTCTGAATGCTCTCAATCATGGAAATTGACCACACTTTGATTATAACCAAACAACATCAAAACTTTGGAATGTGTGAAGTTTCAAAGGTGTTGCTTAAAAGGCGTTCGTGAAAATGACAATTGTATGTGTCTGACTTCAATGCGACCCCGCTGCGACCTTGACGTTTGATTTTATCAACCAGACTTTCATCATGTGTGAATGACTTCAAACACTATAAAACTAGTTGAAGAAATTGACAATTTTTCAAAGTTTAAGCCAGATGGCACTGCTGTGACCTTGAAATTTGACAAACATTAACCAGGCGGTCACCTTTTTTAGAAAATATCCTTAAAGGATCTTTAACCTCACTGTGACCTTGGAATTTGATGAGGTTTAATTTAACTTGCGTAGTGTGCCAAGTTTCAAGGCCCTAGCTTCAAAAACATATGAGAAAACCTCATTGAAAAATGTATATGTTTGACCTCAACGCGACCCTGCTGTGACCTTGACTTTTTCAACCAGACTTTAATCGTGTGTGAACATTATACACTAGAACTGTGTGTATTTTCAAAGCTCGTGCTATAAACGCGCTGAATAAATTGAAAATATTCCACATTTGGACCAGATGTGACCCCGCTGTGACCTTGAACTTTGACAAAGATTAACAAGCAGGTCACTTTTAATGAGGTTTTATAAAAATGCTGAAAGTATGTGAAGTGTGTAAAGTCTAACTGATCTAGTATTAAAACATGTAAGACGTGACAACGACAATTTTCCAGTTTGCAAAGGAAATTTAACCTCGCTGTGACCTTGAAATTCAATGTTGTTTAATGTGATGTGCACCATACCTGGAGGTCATTATACTTTGGTTGTGTGCCAAGTTTCAAAGCCCTAGCTTTAAAAACGTGCGAGATAACCTTAATGCTATGACTCAGTGCCGTTTTGAATGATATAACGAACAAAATTATCGTTATTTGTAAAATCATTTGGGTAAATTTATCTTTTCTTTTCGTAATTGGGTTCCAGCATCTGTTGTCTTAACAAAAATCACAATATCAGTCGTGTTTGTCAACTTTTATTTTTTAGCCCCTTTGTCCGCTTTTCGTGCGCACCTTTTGGCACTTAGTCATATACTAACATTCAAGATCGTGGCTTCTCGCTGGTCAGACTTGGAATAGTTTGATCAGATTAATCTTTTCACTGACACTTATGGCGTCTTATGAACTTATTGCCCCCTCCTCCCCCCCCCCCCCCCCCCCCCCCCCACCAAATCTTAATGTATACAGGAAGCAGTCAGGATGTTCTCGTTGTGTCCAAATTGAGGGATTGTCGTATTCCGTGTGAAGCCTGATCAGCTCTGAGATGGTGAGCCGAGTCGTTTACATGGCCCGTATTGCCTTTAACCTCAAACCGATTTGTTTCAACAGCTCCAGCTCTTGGGAAGCTTGGCGGCGCCTGCAAAGGTACAAACTGTGATGATCCACACGCTGAATGCTCTAGTGCTGCGCCAACGCCACCAAACACATGCGTGTGTGCAAATAATTATCTGGAATCTGCCGGTGTCTGCGGTAAGTTCTACATGAAATAGAACAATTCTCTACATGTGTCAGTCATTCAATCAACCTGTCTGTTCAGGTCTCATAAACAGCAAGTAAATGTACAACTTAAAATATAAATAAATAAATGAATAAATAAATAAATTATTAAATACATAATTGTTGTGTGTAAAAAATACTAAATGAAAAACGTTGACACCAAGGAAAGCAAATGCTCATACGACTGCCCTATACCAGAAGTAATAATAATCAGAAACACATTATCTGCTGCTCTGGCCTAAAAGACATTGAAGAAAACGACAATTTTATACTGTTTACCCGAACTTGACGCTAATTCACCTTGAAATGTGACCATGCGAGGATCGATCAGATTACACACATGTCATGGGCGCTTACGGGTACTATACTCTAAGCACAAAATCCCTAACCCAAAGTAGGTGGTGGGCGTTAGCTCGATACTTGACGCTTACAAGGTACTTTACGGTATACTTTTTGGAGGAATGCGAGTCGTATGAGCATTTGAGTTTCTTTTTCCAATTGTTTACATACACACAAATCTACTCTCTGGATACTTTCATTATTCCGTTTGAATTTTTTGGTGAGTTATTTTTGTAAGTATATCAAACTGCAAAGTTAATTCAGCCAAAAAGTCTTCCTCTGCGCAGAACGGATGTAGGCTGTTGCTTTTTGGGATTAGTGCAGGTAGAAAGATGTTTTATTTCTCGCAATAGTTGGGAAAGATGTGGGATGGATTAAATAAAAGTTTACATGGAAAGAAAAGTAGTGTGGGGGTGGAGGGGGGGGGGTGTTTGAGTCCTCGTTATAATTTGTGAACTACCATACAGTGCTCGTGCTTCGGATAAGCACTCTTCAATTTAGTAACTCCTAGTTTCTGTGTTTAGTAAACACTCCACAGGTACTTGCCAGTGTAGCCATCAGCGTTTACTCGTCTTCGGTGTTGATGTTGTGGTTGTTGTTGTAGTTTTTGTTTTGATATTGGCGTTGGTGTTGGTGTTGTTGTTGTTGTTGTTGTTGTTGTTGTTGTCGTTTTCACAGCTTTGATTTCTTTCACACCAACATTTACAAGCGTCCATATCAGTACGTTAGCACAAAGGACTGATCTGCTTGACGTCAACTTAATTTTCTCCTACAGCGTTAACAACAACACCAACACCGACAGCGTTGACAACAACGACAACACCAACACCGACAGCGTTAACAACAACGACAACACCAACACCGACAGCGTTAACAACAACACCAACACCGACAGCGTTAACAACAACGACAACACCAACACCGTCAACAACAACACTACCAGCAACCACAACAACAACACTAGCACCAACGGCTCAATCCGGCACCGCAACTGCAGTACCAGGGACATTGGGGGGAATATGTTCTGCGACGAATCCTTGCAGTGGCGTTAACACTGTCTGCGACGGTGACAAATGCGGTAACACTCTCTTCCTTTTACTATCCCTTTTACTTTTCATGTTACTATCCACATCAGGAACCTTTTTACATTTTGTCAAGTTTTGATTGCATGTTGCCATCGTTATTGTGAAGTGAAATTTTATTTCTGATATTTTACCTTCTCCAATTGAGAAGTGAACGGTTTTTTAAGTTTGTTATTACTTGATGAATCTTTTCTCTTCTTTCATCACCACCAAATGAGAAGTGAACGGTTTCTGTTTATTTGCCATCACTATTGAGAAATGAGTTTTTTCTGTTAGTTTACCATTATCATTGGTAAATCAATATATATTCTAATATTTTACCAGTACTCTTGACTATTTTACTTCAGTATTGAGTAATGAACCTTTTCTGTTATATTATCATCACCATTCAGAAATGTATGCTTTCTGTTATTTTGCCATTGTTAAATTAACTTGTTCTGTTAAATTACATCACCGTTTTCAAATGAACCTATTCTGTTACTTTTATTTTGGTCATTGACAATGAACCTTTTCTTAATTTACTATCACTGTAAAAACAAAATGAACCTTTTCTTTAGTATTACCATCATCGTCGTCAATTAAATCTTCCCACTTATTTTACCATCACCACTGTGAAAAGAGCCTCTTTGTCTTACCCTCAACATTATCAAATAAGTTTTTTCTGTCATTTCGCGATAACCTTGCAAGGGGAAATGGACCGTTTCAGTTATTTCAAGGTATATCCTGGCAACAACAACAACATTTTGTCCCAAATCGTTCGAAGAGGTACACATGCACAGTTCGGTTTGTGGTTCGAAACAGAGACACCACACACCAAAAGTACCTTACAATAAGTGATTAAACCTTCAATTATTCAAATTCCTAACGCCGTCTTTAGGTCGTCATAAAAGGCTGATTTTGTCCCTACACACTTGTCCGCCCCTGAAAGCAGAGATACTTGGTAGCATACGATAGATTTCCGATATGATTTCAAAGGCATGTCCCTTAAACTTGTAGAGGTTATAATTGGCCAGAAAACGTATGCAGTATGATGTCGTAATTTCGTATATGTTTGACTGTCATCATTTTGAAGTGAATTCTTTTCCTCACTTCACCATTTCCATTGCATTGTCATTTGTAGCCTTTGATTATATTGTATTGTGTTTTATTGCTTTTTCTTTATATGGTTTTGCAATACATTGTATTGAATTGTATTGAATTTCTTTGTATGCATTGTATTGCATTGTTTATAGCGCTTAAACCCGGCGTGGGCTGTTCAAATGCGCAAGAATCGTGTGTAAGCGGAGCCACCTGCGATCAAGGAAATTGTGCCTGTGGTAACAACTTCGCGCCCATCCAGGACCTCTGCAGTGAGTAATATACGCTGAAAACACCATAGTTTATAGGGTTCAATGTTGCAGAGCGATGGAAGGGGAGAGAGCATTACAGACGGACGGACAGACGCAGACGCAGATAATTTATTCAATAGGCTATAGCCCCATATAATTGAACTCAACAGGTGCAAAAAAAGAGCAAAATAATAATCGCACAACACTATTAAAACTTACATTACACGGCATTTAACTAAGAGGTTACGACATCTCTTAATTTAAAGGCTTTATACAAATACAGGGACACATTTCTGACAACAGTTTCTTGAGGTGGGGCTAAGAGCAAGCTGAGTCGAAAAATGCTTGGGTTTTTATAATATTAAAATGGGATACATTGTTCTCTTAATTTGTTCAAATATGGGCAACACAAAACAAAATGGACTTCATCTTCTTGCTGTTCTTTACAAAGCGGACACATCAAATCATCGGCATTATGTTTTTTATATCGGTAAGCATGCACAGCAATTTCTGAAATCTAGTCATAATAAACTTTAGATGTCTATTCATATTCAACAAAAGATAGGGTTTAATGTCATGTACAGTACAAAATGTCCGATAAACAGCAAATCTATCAATATTTTGTATATGATAATCACACTATTGCCATCTGCAATCGGCCAACCTTTCCCTAAAAACACGCAACAAATATTTTTCATTATAAACGCCCTGATTCAACCACACAAAACCAAAACCGTACTCATACAATTTACAACGGACACTTGAGGCCCAGTTCTTGTTACCACTCTCGGACGGACAGAGAGAGAGAGAGAGAGAGAGAGAGAGAGAGAGAGAGAGAGAGAGAGAGAGAAGGCGAAGGCGAAGGCGAAATTTTATTGCATCAAACACAATGTGTATGTACAAGGGGGAGAAATAGTTAGCATGTGAACAAAGTGGACTTGACCGTCCGGAAGCAAGGCAACTTAAAATCAACACCTAGCACAAGAAGTAAAAACAGAGAAGAAAAAAAAAATACAGTAAGATGAAGACAAGGATTTTGGGTTGTACGATCATACCGGTCTATTTCACAATTGATTTTCTCTTTGTCTAAACGCGTAGAACACATAATTTGACAATGCAATCAGTCGTAATTTGTTGTCAGTCTGTAAAATACACAACGATGAGTTGGAGAACTGGTCAAGGTCAAAACAAGCACCAATGTACTTTTGACGGATTGCATTGTAAGCTGGGCATTTAAACAGGAAGTGGTTTTCATTTTCTTCAGTTGATTTACAAAATGTACAATTTCTGGATTCAGCGCACTCGGGATTATAGCGCAGTTTATTTACCTTCAATGGTGTAATGCCCAGTCTGAACTTTGTGTACATTTTGCGTATGTACTGGTTTTCAATGACACCCAGATACTTTTCTTTTTCAAGTTCTCCTTTAAACATCCTGTATACATCAAATCTCACACTTGTATCAAGTTTACAGTGCCAGTTTTGCTCAAAGCAGTCTTGCAGACGTTGCTGTAATGTTCTAATAAACGCACATTCCCTACCTACAGACCCGTTCAACCACACATCTCCAAATCCATTCATGCAAAGGAGGCATTTAACTTGTGAGACCCAATTCTGTTTTCCCCTTTCAACTGCGTTTTTTAACATGATGTATGACATCTTTGCATATCTCGAATCCGGCATACAGTTAAGTCTCAACCAGTACTTTACGCTTCGGATATTTGCTAGGATTGACAAAGTGCATCTTCCAAGTTCCCCATACACCATCTGGTTTGGACTGTTTGACGAGATCCCGAGTAATCTTTTACAGGCATACATGTGAACCTTTTCAATCTGTGAACAGTCAAAACATCCCCATAGTTCTGAGCCATAGAGCAAGATGGGAGCAATTTGCGCATCAAATAATTTGAAAAATATGTCCATGTCGTGGCATCCTATATTCCATAAGACTTTAAAAATCTCAATGACACCTTGTTTGGCTCTGGTGATTGCGTCATTGAAAGAGAGATTCAAACGGGCTTGGGTTGTGAATGTCAGACCGAGATACTTGTAAGAGCTAGCACTTGATACTTGCGCGTTTCCGTAGAACCATTTCTCACTTTTGGCTAAATGGCCACCGTTTCGAAAAACAACGACATTGGTTTTATTCATGTTTAGCCTTAACCCAAGACGCTTTGAAACGTTATGTAAGATGTTCAGTTGGTTTTGCAAACCCACTATGGACGATGATAGCAGTGCAATGTCGTCAGCAAACATCAAAAGAAACAGTTCGATCTCGCCGGGAAGCATTTGAATTCCGTGTCTGCCCTTACATATTATTTCCGAGGCAAGTTCGTTTATAAGAAACGAAAAAAGCGTTGGGCTCGCTAGACAGCCCTGCTTCAGGCCTTGTAGGCATTCAAAATAATCAGTATTGCCAGAGTTACATCGGACGCAAGAGAGAACAGATGAGTACATTGACCTAAGCATGTTAAACATTCTTCCTTTTACACCAATCTTTAATAAAACATTCCACAAAACATCCCTTTTAACGGTGTCAAACGCCTTTTGAAAGTCCACAAAAGCAACATATAACTTCTTTTTTAGTTGAAGCTGCTTGGTAACTGCTGCATAAAGAGTGAACATGTGGTCAATTGTGGAGTAATTTTTTCTAAAACCCGCCTGTGACTCAGAGAGAATGTTGTTTTCCTCAGCCCACGCTGTCAAACGGGCATTCATAATACTGGTATACAACTTGCTCACACAACTTAACAAAGAGACGCCTCTATAATTGTCAGGGTTCTCGTCATCACCTTTCTTAAATATTGGTTGAATGATAGCCTTTGCCCAATCTGAAGAGAGAGAGAGAGAGAGAGAGAGAGAGAGAGAGAGAGAGAGAGAGAGGGAGAGAGAGAGAGAGAGAGAGAGAGAGAGAGAGAGAGAGAGCGCGCGGGACAGACAGAGTGAGACAGAGTTGATGTTTATGTCTGAGACGGAGCGATAGACAGAGAGCTATAATGGCGGTTAGTAATGCAAGTGTGTGTGTGTGTGTGCGTGTGTGTGTGTGTGTGTGTGTGTGTGTGTGTGTGTGTGTGTGTGTGTGTGTGTGTGTTAAAGCGGAGATTATGGACTAGTGTGGTTCACGCTATATATAAGCAGTCATTATTATTATTATTATAATTATTGTACACACACACACACACACACACACACACACACACACACAGAAAAAAAACTCGTTTCCGATATGCACTTTCACACACACACACACACACACACACACACACACACACACACACACACACACACACACACACACGCACACACACACGCACACACACAGAAATACACACATACGCACGCACGCTCGCACGAACACGCAGACATACACACACACACACACACACACACACACACACACACACACACACACACACACACATTCGGCTTAGACAACAAAATCTCTACTGCTACCACATGTAGCACTATTACTACTAATACTAGTACTACTACTACTATTACTACTACTTTTACTACTACTTCTACTACGACTGACTACGACTACTACTACTACTACTACTACTACTACTACTACTACTACTACTACTACCTCGTTACCAACCAGTCGATGAACTCGCGTATGTACAAATCCCCCAAATTTGAAAAAAATTATTGCGACAGATTTTGCACTTAAAGGCATACTAACGCACTCCCGTGTTTACAAAGTGTAGTTTGCCCACAATCGATGTCAAACGCACCATAAGACCATATAATGACGATATGTCACCATGCGCGGACAATAATACATGCATTACAGCTTGTTCTAGCCTCTGAAAAAGTGAGGATGTCAACAAAGCCGCGGAGTTCTCTCCCTTGCATCAACGTTACATGTGTTGCCAAATCTATAAATAGGACGATCCAGATCAAAATGAAAATTCAAATATCTCAACATTTAAGGGGTCCTAGACCACAATATTTTGCAGGGAACTTAATTCAGCATGTCTCCAGCTGTTGGTAAAGCAATTAGCGTGTATAGTCATCGAGTACATATGGCTTTAAATAAGAGCATTATTTCCCTTGTAATTTCTTCGAAACTTTCTATGCCATTCAAGGCCGTTCACTTAAATATCTAGATCACTTTTCGGATTTCAGATTTCTTTTAAATGAATCCAATGACCGCCGCCCAAATAAGGGTACCCTCAAAATCGACTGGACAAAAACGGAAGGGACCAACGGAAAATCGACAAAAAAGTTACGACTTTTACATACATAAATTCAAATCAATTGTCTACCCAGAACATGTTGTTTTGTTTAGCTGGCATGCGTATTTCGTGTGCTATGCTATTCCTACTGATGCAGGTGTCGATCGCATGAACCGTCAAAAACGGGAGTTTTTGCGTCAATTTCCAATATAGTAGATGTATTTCGAGTAACATTTTTAATTGTTACAGGTTTTTGTTCAGATGTAACGCAATGTTCAGGACAAAAATGTCACACCCGTCATAGGATTGTTCACTTCTGTCAAAAACTTCATATCTAGCTGGAGTTAGCGGCCGACATGGCCATACAAGTTTCGGCAACCGGCGAAGGTTTTTAGCAGTATTCTCCGTCAGTCAGCTAACTGCCCTTCCATCTGTCTGACCATCTGCCCAGTTGTCTGATCGTCCATCAATCTATGATCCATCCGCAAGTATTTTGTTTAACGTCGTCAACCGGCAAACGCCAAAAACTTCGCAACATTTGGGCAGAAATTCGGAGAATAGGATGGACGGTCAGTTGAATGAACGGATGGATGGATAAATAGATTGAGTTAAATACATAGAGTATTCTTCCATTTTGACCCTATTTTAGTGATTCAAGTGGCCCAGGATTGCACGGGCAACACAGACAAATGCGTGAAAGGCGCAAAATGCAACAGCAACAGCAAATGCGAGTGCGACGAAGGATACATCCCGAGCTCTCTGGATAAAACATGTGGTACGTTTGTTCGCATTCCTTTCTTTGTTGATTTTGCAATGACAATCTTTTCGTTACAGTCTAACTTAGGCTTATTTCTTTCTTCATCTCCCAATGTGTTTCAATACATTACTTTTCGTGTGTGTGTGTGTGTGTGTGTGTGTGTGTGTGTGTGTGTGTGTGTGTGTGTGTGTGTGTGTGTGTGTGTGTGTGTGTGTGTGTGAGTGATTGAGCGGAGAGCATAGACAATTGTGGTTCACGCTATATAAGCTGTCATTATAATGATTATTTTTGACGCGGCATACCTTTTTGAATGTGCCTTCACTGTAATTCCTGACAGAGCCCATCGTTGAACTGGGGGGAAATTGCACGACCTAACACAAAATCTCGATTTGTCTCCTTTTTACTTTTAGGCATGTATTGAATTCAAATGTGGGTGGTGGTAGTGCTGCTGGTTTTGGTTTGGTTTTGTGGTAGTGGTGGTATTGTTGCTGTTGTTGATACCGCCGTCGTCGTTTTCACATGTTTGGGTTATTTCAAACCTACATTTACAAGGAACTCTTCCTGTCCAAAACAGTACAATTAACTGTTTGATGTTACCCTACTTTTCTCCCATAGCGCCAACAACAACGACAACACCAACACCGACAACGACGCCTCAGCTCGGCACCACAACTACTGTAGCAGGAACTTTGGGGGTGATATGTTCTGCGACGACTCCTTGCAGTGACGTTAACACTGTCTGCGACGGTGACAAATGCGGTAACTCTCTCTTCTTTTTACTATCTACAGTTTGCTTTTCATTGTACTATCGACGTCTTGAAATGAACACTTTATCATAATTGTAAAATTGCCTTTTCTCTTACTTGCCATCTTGATTGTGAAGTGAATTCGTTCTGTTATATTACCATCTCCAATGGAGAAGTAAACGGTTTTGTTAATTTGTAATCATTATATTGAGAAATAAATATTTTCTGTTATTCTATCATCGCTAATTGAGAAGTGAAACTTTTTCTGCTATTTACCATTGCCATTGTAAAATGAATCTGTTCTGTCAATTTCCTGTCATTGTTTTGAAATTAACCATTATCGTTACTTTTATCATGTTCGCTGAAAAATGAAACTTTTCTTTATATTACCATTACTGTTTGTAAATTAAATTTGTGTTCTTCACTTCACCATCGCCATTAAAAAAAAACCCACACGAACGTGTTAACATTTCCTGTATTTTACCACCATCGATTTAAGTGAAACTTTTCTTTATTTTATCCCCATCACCGTGAATTAATTCTTTCCCTTTGTTTTACCATAACCATTGTGAAAGGAGAATTTGTAAAACAAAATAGTTGTTTAAATGAGCCAGAGCGTTTTTTAAAGATCTTATAAACAAATGGAAGAAAGCGCTCTAAATGAATACGACATATGTAATAGAGTAAGTGGGTAATATACGGAATCAGATTCCTGGCACCTGAGAAAATAGCCAGCACTGAAATACTCAAGCGAGTTTCATCCTCAAGAAAAGATGAACGCCGCAAGCTCATAATGTCCCTCTTTCAAAGACTCCAACTAGCTTCTTCGTCACTGCTATTCACAGATGGGGGGTGGGGGGCATGTGGAGGTAGGGGGGGGGGGGGGGATCAGAGGTACTAAAAAAAAAACCAGCTTCAAACTCATCCAAGTTTGGTTATAAATGTCTGTGAAATACATCATATTTTAACACACAGGTAAAACATGTTTGAGCATCAACCTTAAAGCAGGTTGGCGTTGAACATGATTATGTGGGAAGTATAATGCATGTTTTAGTGTGTAACCAAATTCTACTTTGTGCAATATTTAGCACCAAGAACTGATTATTCCCCTAACAAACAGCGAATAATGATCATTAGGAGTAATCAAGCAGAGATTCTTGAAGGTCCAACAAACTGGTGGTAGTAGAGACAGCTATTAAACGTGACACCGAAACATGCGTTACACTGAAAGAACAACGTTTCAATGAGTAAGCAAACAAACACTTTGGACTGAGAACCAACATTGGGGTCTGGGTGGCCGAGTGGTAAACGGACTTGCCTCGGAAGCGAGAGGTTGCGAGTTCGCCCCTGGGTCAGGGCGTTAGCAATTTTCTCCCCCCTTTCCTAACCTAGGTGGTGGGTTCAAGTGCTAGTCTTTCGGATGAGACGAAAAACCGAGGTCCCTTCGTGTACACTACATTGGGGTGTGCACGTTAAGGATCCCACGATTGACAAAAGGGTCTTTCCTGGCAAAATTGTATAGGCATAGATAAAAATGTCCACCAAATACCCGTGTGACTTGGAATAAAGGCCATGAAATGTGAATGCTCGCCCTAATAGGCTTGAGGTTTGCTGGGCGATGTGAATGCGTGATATATTGTGTAAAAAATTCCATCTCACACGGCAGAAAGTAATATTGTAAAGCGCATTGAGCATATAATATATGATTATGCGCTATAGCAAATGTCCATTATTATTATTATTATTATTATTATTATTATTATTATTATTTACTCTCATATGTTTCTGACATACTGCATGACAAACTATCCTGCAACAGTTACCTTAGCAATTAGATCACCAGAAATACCGCAAGGAATGGAGATGACACTGGGCAAATAAACATTTCTGTGCTGCGAGTCGTATATGCTGTTTGAAAAACTAGCTTAATTACTCTTTCTGGTAACAAAATGCAGTATAAATAAAGTATATGGGCACATGCGAATATCGCGGCGACAAGAATTTTTCTTCGATGACGAATTGTTTTCTCCTATTGTGGTTCAGATGTATTTTAGGTCGGAACCTAGTTACTTTGGTGTTAAGATCTCAAAATCTGCAGTGCTGAGCTGTTTAACGCAGTAGTCCTTTGTGACAGAGTCGATTTGTGTTAGAACATGTAAACGCATGTGACAATGCATGGAACAAATGCGCTATGGTCAGTTCCAGTCAGGTGTTGTCTTAACACTGCTTGTCTCAGCAGTTTTTAAAAAGTTGTCTGGTGCTTTTGAATATTTGAACTCTGCAAATAAGTCAGTTTGAGTTAAAGACACACTCAGCTTCACGTAAACCATCAGTTTTTGGTCATAGACACTGTCAGGCTCTTACACACAGTACAAACACCCTGTCGTTTAAACACTTACCGCTTGAAAACATCCTAGGTGCCCTCCGTAAAGAGCGAGAATTTGTCAAAGAATTTATTTTTGGGTGGCCAGCCGGATTTACAATGAGACAAATCGGACGCCTCGTTTTGGCGCTGGACCTTACTTTTAAAATCTAAATAATAAATTGACGGCTTGTTGGTTACACAAACATTCTTAATTCATAAATTAAAAGGAGGTTTTTATTCTCATCAAGACAAGATCAGTACATCTTTGTAAGTTTTGAAAGTTTGTAAAACGGGAGCCCGGGAGCAGGTCACGCAAGGTCGTGTTGGCCCAAGCAGAAGAATTTTCTGCATAGCGCTTGCTTCTTTGAAGCCAACCGCCGCCGATAAGTTCGTGTGACTCGCAGGCGTTTGTTGCATTTTAGATTCAGAGGTACACAATAACATGCTATTACAGAGTAGCGAGCCGCATTGAAATCACAAACTGACGACAACATTGTGAAACAAGTCGCGTAAGGCGAAAATACAATATTTAGTCAAGTAGCTGTCGAACTAGTCACAGAATGAAACTGAACGCAATGCAATTTTTCAGCAAGACCGTATACTCATAGCATCGTCAGTCCACCGTTCAGGCAGTGAAATTGACAAGAAGAGCGGTTTAGTAGTTGCGCTGAGAAGGATAGCACGCTTTTCTATACCTCTCTTCGTTTTAACTTTCTGAGCGTGTTTTTAATCCAAACATATCATATCTATATGTTTTTGGAATCAGGAACCGACAAGGAATAAGATGAAGGTGTTTTTAAATTGATTTGGACAATTTAATTTTGATAATAATTTTGATATTTTTAATTTTCAGAGCTTGTTTTTAATTCAAATATAACATATTTATATGTTTTTGGAATCAGAAAATAATGGAGAATAAGATAAACGTAAATTTGGATCGTTTTATAATTTTTTATTTTTTTTTACAATTTTCAGATTTTTAATGACCAAAGTCATTAATTAATTTTTAAGCCATCACGCTGAAATGCAATACCGAAGTCCGGGCTTTGTCGAAGACTACTTGACCAAAATTTCAACCAATTTGGTTGAAAAATGAGAGCGTGACAGTGCCGCCTCAACTTTCACGAAAAGCCGGATATGACGTCATCAAAGACATTTATCGAAAAAAGGAGAAAAACGTTCGGGGATATCAATCCCAGGAACTCTCATGTCAAATTTCATAAAGATCGGCCCAGTAGTTTGGTCTGAATCGCTCTACACGCACGCACGCACGCACGCACGCACGCACACACACACACACACACACACACACACACACATACACCACGACCCTCGTTTCGATTCCCCCTCGATGTTAAAATATTTTGTCAAAACTTGACTAAATATAAAAAAGGAAAGTGGATTACACGGGTCCACAATGGCTCAGGGGTTAGATAAACCACGAAAACTGGTGTGTGGTTTACGCAAGCTAAATAACCATTTAAACGAACTGTGTCATGTAATGCTATTAAATGCTATTGCAAGTGTGTTCCATAAGGTAAGAACTGCCTTTTTCATGAGAAGATGTAATTCGTTCTGTAAACCATTTGAGGTAGACTGTGGCTTTACAGATTAATTTCTGCTATAAAGTAGCTTCTACTACATTGAGCAAGGCCTAGGGTATCGCCATTCCCGTTTATGGTCGACATATTTTCGTGACATGCGAGTTTAACTTCCCTATAAAAACTAAATGAAACATTATTTTATTCAATGCAGTGCTTACAGTGTTACTTGGATGCAATTGAAGTTGAGTTTTACTTATCTAGTGTAAAAACATACATAAATTAAAGAAATTACGGTGACAATTAAGCGACCTTCTCCTCTGTGACAAGCTCTAAACAAGAGCCCAACTAACACTTACGTACACAGTCATATAGGGCAATCCGTTTGTAAAGAATTAATTGTGTGTGGTTATGATCTTCATAATATATATTATCAAACTAAATAATGCAACATGTTGCTATATAATGCATTATTTAGTTAAATAAGTATCCGTTTAACTAAATAACGTTTAATTTGGTCCAATAATGCATTTTGTCATCATATTCACGAGTTTTCATACATAACCAGCTGGATAACAAATGGCATTGTCATCATTTTCACGAGTTTTCATTCACAAGCACCTGGGAAATAAATCTCATGTTCCCCGGGCAATAAATCCCCAGTTACCATAGTTGCAGGAAGCAGGTTATACATGGATAATCAAAAGCAAACCCAATAGAAACGCTCGGGGATTCTTCGGCTCTTTTCATTGGTGTTTCCCCAGACCTAAACAGACGACACGACACTGCCTTGCAAAGTTCCAAAAACGAACTGGCAAACCGGCAAAAGTAAACAAAAAACAAAACTACTTCATGAAAGGTCATACATTCATCAAAAACAAATGAAACCTAGCGATATGTTTTGTCTTCTTACAGAGTCATGGAGTGCGTGTATCTGTGTTTCGATACACAGACGTTCGGAGAAACACGAACGTCAAGTTTAAGTAAAACGACCCCTGACACACACATTTTGACCCGTGCACAAGACGTTGTATCGATAAACGAAGCACAAATAAGAAACAATAATAAAAGTAAAGAAAATAGCAACAAGATATGCAAACATCTAACAAAGCCGAGCAAGCAGAATGACAGGTCAAATGAAAAACAAAGAGGTACTGAGTCAGAAACAAGATCGCGATTCTTTCCTTCGCTGCACGACGCAAATCTTCTGTGACCTTTGACCAAACGTAGCTTCCACATTCGATCACTCAGCTTAATATTTACAACCGTCGGAAAGCCGAGGGGGTGGAATACCGAGATGAACCTACAGAACTGTGCATCCTCAAACCTGACATATTCATCCCAACATTTAATGAACTCAAAAACACAGAAAGTTGCTTTCACACGCCAGCTTTGATTGCCAGTGGTTATCAAACAGGGACTCGTGTGGTTATCTGCACGGAACCCGTGTTTCAAAGCATGGCTCCCTGGGTTGATTGTGCACTTATTTTCTCACTACCAAAATGATGACAAAAACGATGTTTGGTGGTTTGTTGTCAGACCAGCTTTTTTGTCTGCATGTCCTCGGGGGGCATATCGACTTTTGTTTCATATTTATTGACCGCGGCCTTCGGCCTTGGTCAATAAATATGAAACAAAAGACGATATGCTCCCCCTCGGACCGACAAAAAAGCTGGTCTGTCAACAACCCATCAAACATCTTATACTGTTTCCCATGCCGTAACAAATCGAGATGGTGAATGGGTTTGAGCTTTCAGGCTCAACGTGGATTGTCAAAGTAAAAGCCAATCATGTGTGTGTGTGTGTGTGTGTGCGTGCGTGCGTGCGTGCGTGCGCGCGTGCGTGCGTGCGTGCGTGCGTGTGTGTGTGCGTGCGTGCGTGCGTGCGTGTTTGTGTGTGTCCCCTGTATCTAATGCATTGACATTTTGTTGTCGTTGTAGTGATAAAAGCAGGCCAATCATGCAAGAACAACGAAGACAAATGCACGACGGGCGCCAAGTGTCACACAACATCAAAGACTTGTGTATGTGACGGGACGGTTTACAGTCTGTCCTCAGACGGAACATCCTGCCGTAAGTTGACTTCTCACTCTATGGAGTTAACTCGGCCACATCGGATAGTTTATTTCATTTTGCATTTTCATGTTCCTTACATTATTGTCCCCTCACAGGGAAATGTGGACTGCTTCCTCCCAATGCATGGAAGGCAAAAGCCACAGAGTCCCGCAAACCTGGCCCGTGTGCGAGTTTAAGTGTAATAATCCACCTAGCGAGACAGTTGACCTTCCTTGTGAAAAATAGGCCGCACAATCCGCCGGTCAGTTTTGGTGATCAAGTAGACTGTGTCGTTCAATGTGAAATGTCCTATGTCCTAACTGAATCAGATGAAAATTATTAGATTTAAGTTTTTCCCGAAGCAACTTTCACGAAGTTATAGTGACCATTAGTCGAGTCTGCTGCTTTCTTTTAGGGCAAGTTTAGCCTACTCATTTAAATTAGGATAAGCGTTTAATTGTCGCTGGTCCGTAATAAACGCTGTGTATAGTTTGTATAAGAATAATAAATGATAATACAAAATCCCACTCTGTATAGGAAGCAGTTTGTTTGTTTGTTTGTTTGTTTGTTTGTTTGTTTGTTTGTTTGCGCCCAGCCGACCACGAAGGGCCATATCAGGGCGGTGCTGCTTTGACATATAACGTGCGCCACACACAAGACAGAAGTCGCAGCACAGGCTTCATGTCTCACCCAGTCACATTATTCTGACACCGGACCAACCAGTCCTAGCACTAACCCCATAATGCCAGACGCCAGGCGGAGCAGCCACTAGATTGCCAATTTTAAAGTCTTAGGTATGACCCGGCCGGGGTTCGAACCCACGACCTCCCGATCACGAGGCGGACGCCTTACCACTAGGCCAACCGTGCCGGTATAGGAAGCAGTGGGGATTTGGGGTTTTGGTAGTGTTCAAGTGAAGGGATGGTTTGTTGCCATGTAAAAGCAAGGCCAGATTTGATAGGGTGAGCTGAATTGTTCACACGGTAAGGTCTGTGCTTTAAAACCAATCATTTTCCAAGACATCTGTTTTCAGAGGCGGCAGAGCGCAAGGTGGGGGGAGAGTGTAACACGGGCAATAGTTGCTTCGACTTAAACGCTGAATGCAAAGATGGCCTCTGTCACTGCAAGACTAGCTACAAGGTCAAGGCATCCGACGCTTCATGTAAGTATACACACAGACGACGGGTGTTTCCCTGCCAACAAATCCCTGTTTCCCCGTTTCAAATCATTCCAAACGCTGACAACCCTACGCACAGCGTGTTACCTACTTTCACTGTTTTAAATGTCGTGTAAACGAGTTTTGCTTTTTGGGCTGAGAGAGGACCTGGAAGATTTGCTCCAGATTTGACTATTTTCTCACGTAGGTGATGGGTTAAAATGAAATATATCGGACAGAAAAAGCAGCTTGGAAAGGATTCAGTGGGTGCCGTAGCTTTGCTTTACATTTACAATGGGAAAAAACGAACGATATAATGGAAAGAACTCTGACAGGAATGTCATGAGCTGTGAAAGAGTGGCGCCGCCTGAAGCCGAGTCAAGCACACGACTGTATTTTGAAAAAAAAGCACATTATCGAACTAACACAGCATAAATGGCGTTGGCGGGGGTGGGGGGGGGGGGGGGGGGAGCAGTCTGGAACATGAACCTCCAATTGCAAGCAAATAAAGCAGGAGAACATTACACCAATTGCAAGAGTTATTCCGCACATACTCACAGCATCGTCCTTGTTGTCTTTGCCAGGTGAAAGGAGCGGTGTGAAGAAAGCCGTGGCCTCAGTCCTGTGTCTCGTCACGGCCTTCCTACTCGGCAGGCTGCTGTAACACAACACCGCGCTTCACCCAATAGACCAATTCCGAAAATCACTCTGTCGGGATTGTATGGGTTGTGAAAGAGTGAATACCCTTGCTTTTACTTGGACAAACATTTGAGGGGCTAATCACCAGCGAGGGGTATGTCTGAAACACGTGGACTTGAATATCTGCTTTGACATTTTCAGTTTTGGCAAAAGGATTCCGCACGTGTGTTAAGTTATATTCCCCTTGAAAAAGCAATGGTGTTCATTTTTTCACAACCCATACCAAGTCCGACAGAGTTATTTCCGAACATCGTCTATTCAGCCATCAGACACCGTTCGACATGCATTCCTTCCCTTGTCATACGTGATAGTTGACACGTTCCCCCTTCTCTCTCTCTCTCTCTCTCTCTCTCTCTCTCTCTCTCTCTCTCTCTCTCTCTCTCTCTCTCTCTCTCTCTCTCTCGTTTGGTCTCTTTCTATTCTGCTTACGCTTACATATTGTACGGTTCAATGATGTACTTGTCGTACAGTGTTGACGGCTTTCACAACTCTGAAAAACACTCGAAGATATCGGGCGGGGATGTAGCTCAGTCGGTAGTGCGCTGGATTTGTATCCAGTTGGCCGCTGTCAGCGTGAGTTCGTCCCCACGTTCGGCGAGAGATTTATTTCTCAGAGTCAACTTTGTGTGTAGACTCTCCTCGGTGTCCGAACACCCCCGTGTGTACACGCAAGCACAAGACCTAGTGCGCACGAAAAAGATCCTGTAATCCATGTCAGAGTTCGGTGGGTTATAGAAACACGAAAATACCCAGCATGCTTCCTCCGAAAGCGGCGTATGGCTGCCTAAATGGCGGGGTAAAAACGGTCATACACGTAAAAGCCGTGGGAGTTTCAGCCCATGAACGAACAAACAAACAAACAAACTCGAAGATATCATAAAAGGGTCTCTACTTGGTGGCAATATTGATACTGGTTCTAGCTGAGCTGAAGAAAAACGATACATTTTATTAAAAAAGAGTAGTGCTGCACTGAGTTAAACAGAGAATCGAAAAGTGAAGGTTCAAAGTTTTAAAGCGAGAGCTGTGTTAGGCTTTTTCGTAAAAAAGATAGACGTAGAAAAAAACATCAACATTTGCATGGTTTCGATCTCGAGGTGACAGGCATTCGCTTGTGATAAAGGTTATTCATAATTAACGTTGTAAGACATGCATATTCCCGTTACAGGTTTAAGACAATGTGATCGTCAATACCCTTCATTGTTATTGGGTGTCTTTTCGGTAGTAATTTGCCAGTAAGAAGCACTGGACCCCTGTAGAACTCAACAGCTACAAGCAATAACCAGTGTTACAAACCTAGCATTGCACCAGAAAGTCTTTGTCGGTGTTCGGGTAACCATTTCACGTAAATGGACCGCTTCACGTCAAATCTCAATTCTGAAATCGGTAGCTAAAAAATGCGTATTTTTCTGCTACTGATCTCATTATAGAAGGTATCATACCCTAAGCTTGCTACACCATTGGCCAATACTGTAAAATTGTACAAAAGTGCCACAAATAGCAACACTGAATCTGTATTTCAGCATTTTTCGATTTAAAACGCCGCCAGATGATTGAATGTATGTGTAAGTTCAGCTGACTGAATTAAGCACTGTTTGCTGATTTATGGATTGGAGTTACCAGAGGAAAGCAGGAATATCAACCCCTTCCCGACTCTACTATGCTTATCCTTAATACTAACGTCCGTTTATTTGCAAACTTAATAACAAGTATTCAGAAGGTAAGTCGACCCTCTGTCTGTGGTCCACTTGACGAGTGACCCACGAGCCTCTTGCGTCTTGTGTTGGAAAAAAAAGGGAAACAACTTCCCGAACACCGACCGACACTGTCCAGGACAGTGCCGTTTGTTTCCGCTTATAATGACGTCATGTTTGTGACGTCATCACGACGGATTCAGCATACCCGCTTTTGTTTGTGGCACGTGAACTCCTGAGTATTTGCTCTGCGTTTTTAAGTTAACCTGTACATTTTTACTTTGTGTTTTTTCTTCTTTATTATTGAAAGAATTCACACAAGTCTTGTTGTTTGTCACAGGCATGTTCTGACTATTTTCTATTTGATGTGCGTTTTTTATCGTTTCAAAATGTAACTTAATTCGATCAATCATCAGTTGGGATTCCAAATGTCAAGCACAATCAAAATTCCATCTATGCTCTATGCCACTTCACTTAAAAATCGTATGGTTTTGGAATAGAGTTATGAGTACAGTTATGTGTGGACTTCTTTTTACATCACACAGTTAAGTCAACCTATAGTTTTTGTTTTTGTGAGCGGTTTTTTATGTTTGTTTGTTTTTGTTTTATTAAAGAAAAGCTTAAAGTCGGAATTTAAATTTGTTGCGGAATCCCATGTTCATGTGGTCGAGTCAGTGCCACCTTTTAGAACTGTTTTGCTATTGTAAATAGACTTTCACGGTGTTGTTAGATGTGAGCTTTTAATGTTTCACACACACACACACACACACACACACACACACACACACACACACACACACACACACACACACACACACACACACACACACATGGAAACACACACACACCGCATGGAAACACACACACGCACACACACACACACACACATGGAAACACACACACACATGGAAACACACACACGCACACACACACACGCACATATTTACTGTACACAGTTTCTTTTCATTGTTTCAGTGTTTGTACTACTACTAGGAGCATGTATCCGTCCGTCTCATAACCATGATTTCTACCTTTGTACTTGTAAAACTGTGTAAAATGCAGAATGAAGGCAGACACAAGGTTTACACTGTTTCTGCAGGCCATAAATACGGAAGAGGCAAATACTCTACTCAGTCATTTTCAGTCACCCAAAACTGACCAGAAGTGGTCAGAATAGAGAAGTGGTCGCTATGGAAAGGTGAATTACATAGAAAAGAAACTGGTTGGTGATCCGTTTGGGTGGTTGTTGTGGGCAGGTGATCGTTTTCGAGCGGTGGTCGCTAGAGCAGGTTCGACGTGATAAAAATTACATAAACCATTAACAATCTATGCATGCTTCCGACAGGAGGATCCTTCCGCTTGGACACATACCAAAAATCAACAGCCCGGCTGTTTCCTGTGCACGGCCAGAATTCGTTGCTTAATACAGTTTGCTCATGGGCGTAAAGTGCTGTTCACATGGCAGACTTGCAACCAGCTTGTGACCAACAGTCGTTTGAAAATCGTTCCCGAGTCATTGATGCCGAGTCGGCGAAAATTCTGCCTTGTGAACAGCCCCAGCGATTTATAAACGACTCGTGCCAGACTCGTCAGCGACTCCAACACTCAGTTGAGCACTGCCCGACTCGGCCGTGACTCGTCAGCGATTTTGTCCAGACTTTTCTTATCGCGCTCACTGATTGGTTAGCTCTAGCCTTCTCTTCGCCGGAAAACAACGAGGACGTCCGGACAATCCCGAAAGGCTAAGTCTGGCGACAATCGCCACTTAAAACTAGTTTGCCAGGTTGTGCTGTTCACATGGGCAGCGATTTTGATTTGACTTGCCGCCGACTTTATCGTCGAATATCCGTTTGTATGGCCATGTTGGGTTTGATGCGTGCATGCCTGGTTTTCTCCTGTAGATGGGTGTCGGCACAGAAGGTCTGCCCGCTGTCCTCAGCCAACATGCTCCGTCTTCATGGCAGCTCAAATTTTTTTTATCGAGGTTCTCTCCTCTAGATCCGCCGTGTTTCGCCTAGGGGCTTGCGCTGCCTAGTTGATAGGGTCACCTCGTAGAGGATGTGGTCATAGACCACGCACGGTCGGTCTTGGGATAGGGAAACGTTATGCTAGTCCGGAGGGATTACGCCACAATGGCCACCTCGCGAAGACCCAGGGTCCTAGACTAGGGAGGTCCAAGGGGGAGCACCGGGAGGGCTACCCCTCTACCCGCACCTCCAACACAATCCCTTCCCCTGGTAGCTTCATCTCCAAGGAGGAAACAGAGCTACCTGCAACACCCCTGCCGCCGACTAAAATCGCTTGAAAGTTGGTCACAAGTTGGTTGCAAGTCTGTCATGTGATCAGCACTGAAATGTCTCTTACGAAATTATTTCAACACGAAGTTCCAAGTCTGTACAGAACGCAGTCAGGCTGTATATGTTTGGTATGTTCTCAAGGGGAAGTTTGGGACATGGCCATGTTCCATATAATTTCTGAACGGGTCCATGGCAATTTGGAAAATGATGTACACGGAGAGAAAGACATCTTTAAGAATTCATGACAGTTATGATTTTTGACAAAGGGTTTGTAAGAAATTTGTTTTTGCAAAAATGAAAATGAAAACTTTTCCTTTGGAGCCCGCGTTAGGCTCTACATCCTCTGAATATTGAAGTTGACGAACAGAGAACAAATAATTTCAATGTGAGTTTATTTTTGCTTGTTGTTTTGTTTTTGTATTAAATCATTTACCATTATTAAAGTTTGTATGCAAATCCGTTTCAGTTGGAAACAGTAATCATTAACATGAACAAAGACACCGGTGCATGATTGAAATGCCGCAAAAGACAAGTATCGGTAAATTAAACAATTAGTATCTGCCTTTAAATGACCAAAGTCAGCATAGCTCAATCTGTGATATGCGTTGTTTTCTGTATTAGGTCAGAAACAATTATTAAAGTTGTTTGTATTTATACTTGACTTGTGTTTGGCTTTGGAACTCTCTCTCTCTCTCTCTCTCTCTCTCTCTCTCTCTCTCTCTCTCTCTCTCTCTCTCTCTCTCTCTCTCTCTCTCTCTCTCTCTCTCTCTCTCTCTCTTTTTCTCTTAGTGTGTGTGTATGTGTTTGTTTGTTTGTTTGTCTGTCTGTCTGTCTGTCTGTCTGTCTGTCTGTCTGTGTCTGTCTGTTTCTGTCTGTGTCCGTCTGTGTCTGTGTGTTTTGTGTCTGTGAGCGGGGATCGTTATAAGTCCCCTTGAGCGTGATGGCACGAAGGTGTTTTAGTATAACATAAAAAGTAATTCACACGACACAGCGAAAAAAAAACATCTGTTATTTCCACACGTAGATTCATTGCATACACATACCATAATCCGACCACTTTAACACTTTCATTGTACATATTCCACAATCTAATAAGGTCACGATTTATCTTTTGTATTCAAGGCTAAACATACACAAGTATACTTCGATATCAGATACATCTTCTAACACCCAGTCCTGCCTTTAAACAAAGGTCGACACATTGTTACAGGACGAATTAAAAGTCGTTGCGTGCCACTGACCCTTCCAACTGATAAAGTTAGTTTTTCGTACCATTATGGTACAAACAAATAGGCCAGGAAAACAAGGTATAGATGACACCGAATTCACACGCTCAGTCTTCCCCGTGTAAATGATTCGCCGCTCACCATCTCACATCTGCCATGGCTTGTAAAGGGAATACAAGCATCATTCTGCTTGGACATAATTATGTGACCCTCCACCACGGAATGAGTCGCACGTCACCTTTGCATGATTTTCATATTTTTACATTTTCCTAACGAGTTTTTTGGATTGGATTGGATTGGATTGGATAAGATTTATAGTCCAGTGAGGTTACCCTCATGGAAATTCGGGCTGCTTTCTCCCTGGGGAAAGCGAGCTGCCATATATACGGCGCTACCCATTTTTTTTTTTTTCCTGCATGCGTGTATTCATGTTTCCTAGGACTTAATGCCGTGTGAGATGGAATTTTTTTACTTAATTCCAAGTCCCACGGGTATTTGATGGACATTTTTATCTATGCCTATACAATTTTGCCAGGAAAGACCCTTTTGTCAATCGTGGGATCTGTAACGTGCACACCCCAATGTAGTGTACACGAAGGGACCTCGGTTTTTCGTCTCATCCGAAAGACTAGCACTTGAACCCACCACCTAGGTTAGGAAAGGGGGGAGAAAATTGCGGCCTGACCCAGGCCTGAACACGCAACCTCTCGCTTCCGAGCGCAAGTGCGTTACCACTCGGCCACCCAGTAGTGAAAACCGTTTTAGAAAAGAGAGAACACTTTTCGAGTTATAAGCCTGTGACTAAGGTGACCCTCACACTGTTACCAGACACCCCCCGGACTTATCTTAAGCCTAGCGCAGAACCGCGCGAGGTGACATGCGACTCATTCCGTGGTGGAGGGTCACATATTAACAAAATCAACAGTTTGAATGTCTTCTGTGCTGAGTGGGATTTGTTTATAGTTCTTTTTAACTGGCACAAGTCGCAATCTGCAAAATTAATTCATAACAAAGGCAAGGCAAGGCAATAAGCCAAGGTAATATTGATTTAGTTTAAAAATGAGGGTTACATGGATTTGAAAAAAGTACGATTAAAAAAAATAAACAATAAAAAAAATAAAAAATAAAAAATAACAGCACAAAACAAACGAATTCCAACTCGTAACAGGAACCAGCCAAGATGTTGATTTTTTTGTATGGGTCAAAGTAGAGGGATGTTCTTATCCTATGTAAAAGGCTGATCATATATCAGATTATCAGCCGAAATGTTTTCACAGGGTTGTGCCTTTCAAGCGATCAGATGTGCGTCCAAAGCTTTTCCTGTGGTGATAACACCTCCAACTCGATTCAATGAATCTGGTTGGGTCTCGCCACCTGGAAATGATCACCCTTAAACCGTAAAAATACCTTCCCTTCCGAGTACACGGTCAAGCACTGACCTGGTCAGGCGTTTACAAGGGCTAAGAACATCCTGACACAACCATAAGCCGCAGGCTTGTTGTTTTCACATTATGACAATGTAAATCTCATGAAGATGTAAATCACGAATAAAACACGTGGACACCACCAATATCAACAGCCGGGTTGCCTCCTGAGAGGTGCAGAGTTGTCATTATTTATTTTAGCGATCTTTTTTTTTTCTTTTTTTTTGCTGAATCAATTTTGCAGACTGATATCTCGGTAACTGACAATAGCCAATCATTTAGAATACCGGCCCTTCTATTCCGTTGGACAAAAATGTCATTGACGATAGTCTGTTTAATGTTAATACAAAAATACCACAATGTAAAAATCAACACTTGCGCATTTATGTTTGACCAAGAATAAGCCATTTGATAACATACTCCGTGTTCGTCTCAACGAATGGTGGCGGCTCTGCGCACAGGAACCGGAATGAGTGTCAGTACTGTAAATCGCATGCACAACAATTGTAACAGTACAGTAGTGTATAACACAGGACGGAAAACGCACGTGGCTCTGCGAAGGCGGTGATTGCAAAGAAGAACACCCGAGCTTCGCGGAGCTGACACCATTTCCAGCCAAAGTTCGGTGGATACAAAACAGAATGAGCTTCGCGGCAAAGCCTCAAGTCCCACTATCAAGTTAGTAGGCCCCGAATACACACCTCAGCCCAGTTATACCCCAGTCTCACAGCGCTACGTCCTTACCACGACCATGCCGATCACGCCGATTTGAAAAGGTTATCAAATCGGAGCATATCGCCGTCAAAATTCAGCACATGGTAAATAAAATAAAAACTACATCACGACTGTACGGCGCCACACCCCGGCTACGCTTGTTTTGTACAGTTCAAAACAAGCG